>NW_011494831.1:1455896-1458140 GCF_000754665.1 Bison bison bison
GGGATTTGATTTTATGTCAAAGAAGCTGAAGTTGAACGATTCTATGAAGACTTACAATACCTTCTAGAACTAACATCCCCAAAAGATGTCCTTTTCATTATAGGGGACTGGAATGCGAAAGTAGGAAATCAAGAGATACCTAAAGTAACAGGCAACACTGGCCTCGGAGTACAGAATGAAGCAGGACAAAGACTAACAGAGTTTTGCCAAGAGAACGCGCTGGTCATAGCAAACACCTTCTTCCAACAACACAAGAGATGACTCCACAATGGACATCTCCAGATGGTCAATACCGAAAACAGATTAATTGTATTCTTTGGAGCTGAAGATTGAGAACCTCTATGCATCAGCAAAAACAAGACTGGGAATGGACTGTGGGTCAGATCATGAACTCACAGCAAAATTCAGAATTAAATTGAAGAACACAGGGAAAACAACTCAGCCATACAGGTATGACCTAAAATCAAATCCCTGATGATCATACAGTGGAAGTGACAAGTAGATTCAAGGGATTAGATCTGACAGAGTGCCTGAAGAACTATGGATGGAGGTTTGGGACATTGAACAGGAGGCAGGGATCAAGACCATCCCCAAGAAAAATAAACACAGAAAGGCAAAATGATTGTCTGAGGAGGCTTTATAAATAGCTGAGAAAAGAAGAGAAGTGAAAGGCAAAGGAGAAACGGAAAGATATACCCATATGAATGCAGACTTCCAAAGGATAGCCAGGAGAGATAAGAAAAACTTTTTAAGTGAACAATGCAGAGAAATAGAGGAAAACAATAGAATGTGAAAAACTAGAAATCTCTTCAAGAAAATTAGAGATACCAAGGGAACATTTCGTGCAAAGATAGGCACAATAAAAGACAGAAATAGTATGGGCCTAACAGAAGCAGAGGCTATTAAGAAGAGGTGGCAAGAATATATAGAAGAACTATACAAAAAAGATCTTAATGACCCAGATAACTACGATGGTGTGGTCACTCACCTAGAGCCAAACATCCTGGGGTGTGAGGTCAAGTGGGCCTTAGGAACCATCACTACAAACAAAGCTAATGGAGGAGATGGAATTCCAGCTGAGCTATTTCAAATCCTAAAAGATGATGCTGTTAAAGTGCTGCACTCAATATACCAGCAAATTTAGAAAACTCAGCAGTGGCCACAGGACAGGAAAAGTCATTTTTAATTCCAATCCCAAAGAGCAATACCACAAAATGTTCAAACTACCACACAATTGCACTCATTTCACATGCTAGCAAAGTAATGCTCAAAATCCTTCAAGCTAGGCTTCAACAGTATGTGAATACAGAAATTCCAGATTTACAAACTGGATTTAGAAAAGGCAGAGGAACCAGAGATCAAATTGCCAACATCTGTTGGATCATAGAAAAAGCAAGAGAATTCCAGAAAAACATCTACTTCTGTTTCATTGATTATGCCAAAACCTTTGACTATGTGGACCACAACAAACTGTGGAAAATTCTTCAAGAGATGGGAATACCAGGCCACCTCACCTTCCTTTGGAGAAACCTGTATGCAGAAGAAACAACAGTTAGAACCAGACAGGGAAAACAGACTGGTTTCAGATTTGGAAAGGTGTATGTCAAGGCTGTATATTTTCACTCTGCTTATTTAACATGTGCAGAGTATATCATGCAAAATGCAAAGCTGGATGAAGCACAAGCTGGAATCAAGATTTTTGAGAGAAATATTAATAACCTCATATATGCAGATGACACCACCCTTATGGCAGAAAGTGAAGAGGAATTAAAGAGTTTCTTGATGAAGGTGAAAGAGGAGAGTGAAAAAAACTGGCTTAACACTCAACAATCAAAATACTAAGACCATGGCATCCAGTCCCATTACTTCATGTCAAATATATGGGGAAACAATGGAAACAGTGACAGACTTTATTTTCTTGGGCTCCAAAATCGCTGTGGATGGTGACTGCAGCCATGAAATTAAAACACATTGGCTCCTTGGAAGAAAAGCAATTACAAACCTACACAGCATATTAAAAAGCAGAGACATTATTTTGCTGACAAAACTCAATCTAGTCAAAGTTATGTTTTCTTCCAGTAGTCATGTACAATTGTGAGAGTTGGGCCATACATGTCTACTCTGCTTCTATAGTCCTTGAATTTATAAATTCATTTGTTACATAATGTATAAATAAGTGATAAGGGTGAATAAATGAGCAAGAAGCAATTATTATTTCCTTTCCCTTTTTTTTTTTTTGGCTTA
>NW_011494831.1:1458240-1489574 GCF_000754665.1 Bison bison bison
TAGACAGATTATATATATATATATATATAAAGCTATCTGTTTGTATTTATATTCTCACCTTATTCCAAAAGAATTTAAAACAGTCAACAGAATGCTACATCTAATAACAGGTTAAAAAAGTAAGTGAGATTATAAAAGCAAAAGAAATACACAGATAAAAGATTATCAGTCAGGACTGTTTGAAAGATGGTGCTGTCTGGGAGGAATAAGAAACCACAGAGATCAGTGATATCATTTGTATTTACTCGAAGTATTTAGCATTGCCTTCTGCAGTGATTCACAGTAAGGTGAGCTCAGGGTCAGTTTCTCCCTGCTTACAGTTTGTTATTGCTTTTCTTTTCCCTTGCCTGTGTTCTTTGAGCCAGCACCACTATGATAAAAGAAAATATTTTTAGTGTTAGTGATTTTTTCCAAGCTTGCCCTTTCCCAGCTTATTCATTTCATGAACATCATCTCTTAAAAAATTTTAAAAAGAACATACTCTCCAGCTGCCATCTAAACATAACTCTGGGATTGATTAAAGATACTTCTAGCATTAAATAGTTTTAACTATCTGGAGATGTTAATCTGAAAGACAACAATAATATCCCCCAAAACTTGTTCACCTTGGCACCCAGAGGTCCCTAAAAGTGCAGCCATTCTTACAACTCCAAAGACTGGGTGTTGTGTGAAATCTGGGGAATGGGGCATGGAGAGGATGGTGCAGGAACCAGAGCAGAGAGCAAGCAAAGTCTTTCAAATGTCTTGAATCTCTAGGAATCGAACTGTGGGTCACCGGTTCAGCTTCTGAGCATGACCTTTAAACAGCCTAGCCTGAATTCCAGATGAAACAGGACACCTGTGTGTCTCCCCAGGCTGGCTTTCCTTTCACTGCTCCCACTCAACTGCTCTGAAGGCACCAGGCAGCTGCCCTTTCCAAACACACCCATGGACCTACTGCCTACTTTGATAGTTGGAAGTTGGAAAGTGAGACCTCTCTGTGGGCTCCAATTCACTTAAACTGGTCAGACCATTAGAGGAAAGCGAGGTGGTTCTGTCTCCTTCGCCTCCCTTGTGAGCAATCAGTTTAACAGAAAACAAATCCCACTGACTCAAAAATACTCAAAGCACAAGGCAGGTCTTAGCTGGAGCCAGTTTTACAGGACAGGATGAGGTCACAAAGACCGTTATCACAAAATCATGGGACCCAGGGTCCATCAGACTGGTAGGTGAAAATGCCAGAAAGGGTTCCTGCTCTCTATGCTGTGAATACTCCAAAATAGCAAATGGTTTCTTTAACTTTTAAGGTCACGGGACACTGGAAATTCTGAAAACACTACTCGGTGGAAGCATTTTATTCTCAAAGGGAAAGCGCAAACCTTAATTTCCTTTAAAGCATGATCAAATGAACTACCCAAATGTTGAAATTCCAGAGAGTTCAATGAACTTCAAAACAACCTGAGCATTCCGGTTTGTTTTCAGAGGTGTGTAGAAGGAGTGCTTGTGCCTGGTAATGCCTGTAGGGCTTAGAACTCGAGGGTTTGAACTAGTGTTTCCTGTCAGCCATTCCCTAGATCTAATCACATCACTGGCAAGTCATCTCACCACCAAAGCCTCAATGACATCCTCTTTAAAGCAAGGATAGAACTATCAAAAGCATTAACTGTGAAAATGCAGGTTACAATGTCTGGCAAATTTCTCGGCATCCATTTGCTCAGATGAATCTGAAGCAGACAATGCTGGGAGAGGTAACATAGTGGACCACTGGTGCTCACTTCAAATAATCCCAGGAGGCCATAGCCTCAACCTAGTCTGTCCTTCCAGAATTAGAGACTACTTTTTCCAACTCCAGCTTCTTTAGGAGAAGAGAGAGATTCAGAGGTGTAACAGTGAAGTCCCTGACACTTAACAAGGGAAAGGATGCAGTGTGGCGTGGTTGATTCTGAAACCCAGAGACCTTTGCTACAACATGCTTTCTTCGGTGGGTACCAAAAGTCACGTTTTTATACTCATTGATCCTTCTCCTCAAGAATATCAGTGAGTTGCTTCAGCACTTATAAAACAAGTCTCCTAAGGCTCATCATCCTAGCTTGACCATGACTTTCCAGTTTCATTATTAGGCAGTAAAACATGGCAGCAACAAGGATATGCTGTAAATCCATACCTGAGTCTAGAGATGAAAACATGGTTAAGTTGATTAATTTTTGTAAGCCTTTTTCATCTGTAAAATGGAAATAATAAAAGAACCTACTGAGTAGGGTTTTAATGAGGATTATGGAGGTTAATAAATTTCAGTTGCTAGGCACTGCACTTGGCACACAGTGATTAGTCAAAGAAGTTTGCTATTAACACTATAGGTATTGAGGGCTGTGTGATTGGAATTACGATTAGGTAAGAGCACATATAGTAAAAGTGTGATGAAGTAAAATTTTCTAAAATTGGCTATAATGATGTTTGTCATAGAACAACAAAAGTTGATTACATAATATCTAAAATTCAGCATTAATAGTTATACAATAAGAGTTATGATTTTTTTTCAATTATCAGGCTTTCAAAGTAAGCCTAAAATGAGAGACCAAATTCCAGATATCTCCATATTCTTGAATTTTGCTTTAACTTAATTGGAAACTCATTCATACTTTAATGCAAGATAATGGGTATGAACTTCTCCCAATGAGTAGATCAAAATATTTAGTAATAGGCAAGAATAAAGAACATGAAACAACTTAACTGGATTATAACCATCAACAGGCAGAGGTTGCGTCATTTTTATATCTGGGTGCCTAATAAATTCCATTATTTGAAAGCAAGAGTAAAAGTCAAAACAGTATTAACCGTTGAGTATGAGAAAGAACCAGAGCAATCACATATGAGTATACTACAGTCATCACTTAAACTATACTCATGGTATTTTGAAGACTAGAATGGGAAAAATGGGTCATTTTCTAAATGGCAAGGCCATCACTGATGTTAGAAGAGGAAAGTGTCTAGAGGTAGATCAGGACGAATCGCACAGGCAAAGAATATCTTATGTTAATGGTTACCAATAATATGCTGGAAGGGCCAGCTGTATTCTCTCCTGTGGTCATTAAGCTCCAGTGTGCAAAGCCTTGATTGGCGCACACAGAGGGCCAAGCCTGCCTTCACAGCAAAAGCCATATCCATGAAAAAGTTTCTGGAAAACTTTGTGAGGAAACTGAGGGGCACCGTTGCACAAGCTGCTGGGGCTTTAAGTAGAAATTAGTATCACAGTTCTCCCTAAAGATTCTCCTATTGTTAAAACGGTCCATAGGAACTCCCTGTGTCAACACTTTTCCTTCAGATTGAGGAAAGGGCATGCCAGAAGTGTTCTAGTCAATTTTCACTCAGAGAAGACAAACTGGTAACCGAGTAGTCTGACACATACTATTACCTACTCTACTTTTCCTCTTCTAAGACATGTGGAAAGAACATAATGCTATATTTAGCAAAGTTGGTCAACATAGGTTCTGACTAATAACGGAGGAACAGGCTGACAGTAAACGATAACAAAATATTATACTGCGTCATCTTCAAACTTCAAAAGGAATGGCCCAAGATACAGCCATACGGCCTTTCACTGTCTTCCACTCACTCCCAAGGTATCCATCCAGCTATGGTGAGTCATCATCAATTTTTGGCATCAAAAGTGACAGAGTTAGTGTTTTCCCTTAAATGGAGAAATCTATTAAGACTCAGTTTTACCAAAATCATTTACTGGAGTCCTGTTCTCACTACAAAGCACAGGAAATTATGAACTTAAGTACCATCATACATTTTCATGCAAGCCTTCTTTTTTTATGAAAATGTTGACAAAAGTTAGGCTTCTGTTGAAATCCTCATCCAGTACACTTGTACTCACGAATTTTTGGTATCACTTCCTTACAGGATGTTCTGGCTGAAGTAAACTAAGGAAAATTCAGTTGTTACATTTGATAGTAAAAGAATATCTAGAGCTTTAGTTAATTGGGCTGTGAATAGTTATTCCCTGTTTAGACACTCTTCAGCTGTGAAGGAGATTGGCAGAGGATGAGACGGTTGGATAGCATCAGCAACTCAATGGACACGAATTTGAGCAAACTCCAGGAGATAGTGGAGGACAGTGGAGCCTGGTGTGCTGCAGTCCATGGGGTTGCAGTCGGACATGACTTAGTGACTGAACAACAACAGCAAAATATAAGGAAAAAAATGCATGTTCTCATTCCAAACTTTTTATGCTTAAAATTGTGATTTATTTTAGGAAATAGAAAAGGACCAGACACTTGGTTTAGGGGAAGAGGAAGGCAGAAAAAGCATGGCCAGACGCTCATGTCCAGAAAGCTGCTGGAAACCCTCCAGTTCAGTGGGAGACTTAGTTGACTGGGAATTTGCCATTGACAGCAAGTGGATAGGAATGAACACGAGCAGAGTGCTACGTGTTTGGAATCACCACAGTGAGGGGATCAAGAGGAATAAAGGACCCAGTCACTTAGCGGAGGCAAATCTCTACATCTTTTGCTTCTTCCCAGGAACTTTTCTAATTGTGTTTTTCTGTCTTGACAACCAAATTGCATAAGACCATGAAAAGCTTGTCCCACTCCCTGTCTTACTGGAAAAAGAGGAATGAGGATCCTTCAGAAGGAATATTCTTCCTTACACTAGGAAGGACGGAGGAAGGTAGAGAAGAGCTGCCTCGGTGTTTCTATTTGTTATCACAGCAGAAACAAGAATTATCCTGGCTTATACATCTTCCATACTCATTTCATCACATTATTTAAATAACCCACATCTATTGTTTCTATCTCAGAAATCTTTCAGGATTCATCTCCTGTTTTCTAACTCCTATACTCCCTTCTTTCAGTTGCACATAATTTCTTACTTTTTTACTATAAAAATCCCTTAATTGGGCACTTTGTTGTTTTTCTTCATTATAGTTCACCTTTCACACTGCTATAAAGACTCTCTTTCTATAACAAAATCTGATCGTATCACTTCTTTACTTAAAAATCTATTCTCTGTTGTTTCAAAGTGTCTGATTTTTGTTCTGGATGTGACCTTATAAATTATACTAAAAATCAAAACTCCACAGTTAATTTTGACCTACAGCTGTTACTGAGAACCACTGTTTTAAACTTTTCCATGTAAAGGAAAGCAAAATAGGCATTATATTGCTCTGATAATATGTCTTAAAATTCTTATCTAGGAAAAACAAAGGAAGTGGGACTGGTTTTGTTTTTCTAGTATATGTCATATAAGCATAAAAATGCCAAATTAAATCATTCCATCATGGATAGCAGATATAGTGGAATTTGCTATCTTTTCAATACAGTTTTCATTTACATGAAAGATCCATCAACACCATCGAGTTCCAAGGCCAATGGATTTATCCAAATAAGAACTGGCTATCCTCTGATAACTACCTACCCCACCCTTCTATCAGCTTTTCCAGGCTATTAGAAGTTATATCAGAACACTTTCTTCTTTATTTATTTAGAACATCAAGATAAGGGAAAGAGAAAAATTAGGGGAGACAAAGATTATACCAGGCAATTCAGCACTGGGAAGAATTAGTTAGAAAATGTGTCTTCATATTCTCTTTAGTTTTACTTTTGGAAACAGAGAAACATTCAAAACCAAGGAGATAATAAATGTTTATGCATCTATTATCCAGTTTCAAAATTATCAACTCATCTCCAGCCTTGCTTCATTAATACTCCCCCCACATACGCTCTTTCCATCATACACACTGGATTATCTTGTAGCAAATCTAAGACTTTTCTTTATTCCTCTGGAAATATTGTAATATGAACCTGTAAAAGACAAAAGCTTTAAAAACAGAGCCACAGTACACTTGGCTGCTGCTGCTGCTGCTTAAGTCACTCCAGTCGTGTCCAACGCTGTGTGACCAAATGGACGGCAGCCCACCAGGCTCCTCTGTCCCTGGGATTCTCCAGGCAAGAACACTGGAGTGGGTTGCCATTGCCTTCTCCTGTACACTTGGCTGCACTGCAATATTTTGCTATTGCTGCTGTAACAAATTATCACAAACTTAGTGGTTTATAAAAATACAAATTTATTCTCTTATAGATCTAAAGGTCAGAAATTGGAAATGAGTCTCAAGGGAGATAAACTCAAGGTGTCATCAGGTAGGACTCATTCCTTTTAGGTCTCCACAGGAGAATCCATTCCTTGCCTCTTCCAGCTCCTAAAAGCTAATGGAATTTCATGGCTACATCACTCTGACATCTGCTTCAGTCATATTTTCTTCATCGACTTCCTTACTTCTCATTTCTAAAGATTGCTGGATTACATTTAGGTTCTACCCACATAGTTCAGGTCAATCCTTAACCATATCTGCAAAGTCCCTTGTTTGGTACATATTGGCAAGCACCAAAACCTAGGACATGAACGTCTTTGCTGCTGTTGCTGCTGCCACTAAGTCGCTTCAGTCGTGTCTGACTCTGTGCAACCCCATAGAGGGCAACCCACCAGGCTGCCCCGTCCCTGGGACTCTCCAGGCAAGAACACTGGAGTGGGTTGCCATTTCCTTCTCCAATGCATAAAAGTGAAAGTGATGTCGCTCAGTCGTGTCCAACTCTAGCGACACTATGGACTGCAGCCCACCAGGCTCCTCCGTCCATGGGATTTTCCAGGCAAAAGTACTGGAGTGGGGTGCCATTGCCTTCTCCATTGAACATCTTTGGGGATCATTAATCAACCTACCACATACTCAAAAATTAACAGTAGTTCCTTAGTTTTATCATATATCTGGTCAGAGTTCAAATCCCTCTGATCATCTCATATATTCTTTTGTTTGATTCTAGAAAGAGTTATCCATTGATTGTACAGACTTAGCCTAAATTTGAAGAATGACTTCAGGTCCTGGGATAACTTATGTGTTACATCCTCAGTGTACTGATAAATGATACCACATTCATGAGAAATTCAGGCCACAGTTAAATATCAGAAAGCAGAGGATATGGCCTCTATGATAGAAGAAGGAGATTCAGAAATGAAGACACCAGGATGAACCAATCCTTGGTCACTGTTGATCTCTCTGTCTTTCTGTCAAAGTTCATACCATCAGATACCTGATTTCAAGGATGGGATAGAACAGTAGACAATTATAAGACAAAAATGTGCTCACAGGTCATTCTGGGAGCAGGATGGAAAGATCGAGACATAACTGCTTTCACTTTGCTGATTAAAAAGAAGAATAAGTTTTTTATTCTGATTTAAAAAGACAAACAGATTTTGATAGCCATATAATATGGTATAAAGATTGAATGATCTGTCCTGGGTTTGGCTGCAAACTCTACTACTAACTACCTATGTGATTTTGGGGCAAAACTTTATTATTATTTTTTTAATTTTATTTTATTTTTAAACTTTACATAATTGTATTAGTTTTGCCAAATATCAAAATGAATCCGCCACAGGTATACATGTGTTCCCCATCCTGAACCCTCCTCCCTCCTCCCTCCCCGCAAAACTTTAAAAGTTCTGGATTATTGGTCATCTTTAAAATGTGGGCGTGACTAGACAATCTTGAAAGCCCCTTCCACAGATTTTTTCTAGTGCCCATCATTGCTAATGTTAAACACAACAAAAAATGTACGTTCATCTCCAATCTCATGCACTTCACAGAATTTTCATGATTAGCAGATTTTAAAACATGATTTTGCATAGCAGTTCAATGAGATACTTGATTCTTGCAATCCTGCATGCTTCCCCAAGAGGTTCCACCTAAGAGTGGGCTGGAAACACACTAAAATATCTTAACATTGATGCATTTTTCTTGTCATTCATCCTTGCCCTCTAACTGGAACATCATTGGTATAAACAAGGTCTCCAAATACATTGTCAATAATATTCATACTAAAACACAAATTTCTGGTACTTGAGAAAATGGAGTTCAATGAATCAGTAAGAATTCATTCATACTATCATATCTGGTGACTACTAATTTTGCTAGAATGAGAGAAGAGAAATGGAAATATTTCATTTAAAGCAATATCTTTTATGATCCCAGAGAGACATTAAAAATAGAAATGTTTGCATTCCTGTGAATCAATTCAATAAAATTTCTTGGTATTGCTTGGGCAAAGGGAACAATTGACTGGCAGTAATTGTAATCTATTCAACTCAGGCAACTCAGGTACAACATAGTAAGATTCAGGAAGACAGGCTGTTACAAGCAAAACTCCTTCACTGACAGCACCTATACCATGGGTAAATAGATCATTAGGTGGGTGGATCAGTAGGAAAGTCAAACCCAATACATTTATCTTAAAATAATCACTTGGGGTGGATATAAATACTTTTCTCTACTTTTCATAGTACAGTACGTACATTATGCTCTATATGAAATAAAGATCAGCTGGTTATTGAAAACATGTGAATCCCTCACAATGCGGTTAGAGCAACATATGGTTTCAATAACCAAGCAGTATTTGTTTAACATACAGTGACTTTATTATTAAATGTGGTATGATTATTTAATTTGAATGTCAAATATTGAAACCAACCTGGCTAAAGATTAACAGCTAATACCTACTTAATGTTAAATATTCAACAAATGCTTTTTAATGTGGAATTGCTACTTAACTGCCTCAGTCCTGGAGATTTTCTTTTAATTTACCTTATTATCCCACAAACTCTATGTGTTAAAACCTTAGAATTATACAGCCTTAGCACTACAACCTCCTTACAAAACTTCCAGTCTATACCTTTGTCCTTTTCCATAGATGAGAGGCAAGACAGTATATTAGAAGTTTCATGAACAGTTTTCTATTTTCCAATTTAGCAATTTTCATGACACCACACTCCTATTCCCATAAAAGAATTAACTACAAGAGGATCAGCGACCCAATATTTTCTGAATAAATCTCTATAAAACCAGTATGTGGCCAGTACAGAACAATTTTTCTTTCCTAATCTACACCCTTCCCTAACTCCCACATCTCCCCACCCCCAAATATTTCCCCTTAGTGGGTCCAGCAGCTTTTGCTGGCTCAATGCCTAGGACATGAATTCTAGTCTTCAGTCCTGGAGTTAAAGATTAAAGTTCTTACTCCAGATCTCCAGTGTAGCTACAGAAAGAATGGAACTGAACCCAACTGTCTTACAGAGGAAAGATGACTGCCAAGTACTGAAAATCCAAGGAGAGGAGCAAAATCATGGCAGGAGAAGCCAGGAGTCCCCAGACTATTAGTGGGTCAGGGTAAAGCAATGAAGCCTTTTTGTATTTGGGTTTAACTGTGATTTGTGGGTAGATTAAGCCAAGGGTGGAGCAGCCCATTAAAACTGGAATTGAGCCAGATATTTGAAGAATCTGGTGTTCTATAAACATGAGTCCCTCAACCCTTCTTTCTCACTCTTACCCTCTTCGCTAAATTGGCTATAGAAACAAGACTTAATCAAGTATGTTTCAAGTCAGCAACCAAAATGGTGAGCTACATGACAGTTTATCAAGTCATATGACAAATATGTTTAATAATTGAGCTTATTTTGCCTGGAGAAGGCAATAGATAATTGTTTGAGAGAGAGAGAGAGAGTGTGTGTGTGTGCGCGCACACATGAGCACATGTGTGCACAGAGGGAGGGAATAGGAAGGGAGTGGAAAGGATGAGAGGAAGGGAGTGGCTGCTTTAGGACTATCTTTACATACTTTATCTGCTTTGTGGAATTAGAAACAGACTATTTCTGTATAATTCCAAGTAGAAAAATTAGTCCTGCAGTCAGAAAAACAGGGAAGTTATTTCTGCTAATAATCAAAAATAGTTCTTTTAACCATCAGAGTTGCCCAATGATAAAATGATGGAACCAGCCAACACTGTGAGGTCCTAGTTTTTGAGAATTTTTGGACAAAAAGAGACTGAACTGCCTAGGGTAACCCTTCAGTGAAGTGAGTTCTGATGCCTTTTCTGTTCAACTCAACAGAAATTCTATGGACTTGCTATATAAGCCTTGTATTCATTTTTCATGAAGTAACATTTGACTGCAGATCCTTCAGATGTGATTTTCTTTGGGAAAGAAAGGTAAAGTCAAGAGACAACAAGGGAGATGGAGCAAAGGAAGATCAGGAGTCTCTCAGAAAAAGAACTGGCCTAGAACAAACAAGAGAATAGACCTCCTCAGTTACCATAATGATTCAACAGGACACAGAGGTCGAATGCACTGGATTAGGGCATAAAGGTTGGAAGAGTAGCTAAGTCAGATGTCAGCTGGAGCATTCTTGCTCCATGGTGATCTTATTAAACTTGAGCCAAATTGCAATTGTCCACAGCTCCTACCCTGATTTCTGGAAGTCCCCATGTGACTTGGGAAACCAGAGTCAGATTTGATCTGGTCTCTGTTGACCTTTTCTGGACAAATATCATGAGTTTCAGGTAAACAACTTTTTTATTCATGGGAAGATTTTCCTAACAGAGCAATATGAAGACAGAATACATAACTGATGGCCAGAGAGAGGGTTCCATCTCAGTGCTGGGGATGCTGGGGGCAGAGAGGTGATTATTTTGTCAAACCAGGTCACCATCAGGCCACAACCCAAGTTTCTGAACTATTGGCAATGGTCCTAAGAACACCTTCAGGAATAACGGAGAGGAATCTAACACTTATCCCAGGAAACTTAGGAGATATTTCATATAAGATGCTCAGAAAATAATCTATGACTTAGAGACTTTTAATATATATCTTCTCCCCGTATATGTGGTTATATTATATATTTTTCCCATCATCAAAGTTAGTCAGTGGGCCCTTATATTTTTTAACAAGTGCCAGCTACATTGCAGCCATTAAAGACCTTTATTCAAAATGCAAAACACCAGACTGACATGTCTCATCAGTTGGGGTGTATGCAGCCCCTACATTGGTTGTCAGGGTAGTTTCATTTCTAATATGCTGTGATGGCAGGAGGCAGTTAAATATAGACCAGACGTGTGGACAACTCATCAAGGAAATGTCTCACGCTGTGAATGAGGGCTCTTTTACCTCTGCTATGTTTATACACTTCCCCTCCTGGGCACAGGACTCAGAGATCGGTCTCTAAACATGGTAAAATGGAGCAGAACTCTTCTGACAGGCTGGTGTCTAAGCCTGGAATGTCAAGCAGGGACTTCAAGGTCATAGCACGCTGTTTTGGACGCTCCCATGTGCCCAAAGCATACATATGCCAAGGATGGGGAAGAATTAACATCCTACCTTCCTTCAGCACAAAAAAATCTTATTCCTTATCATCTTACTGTGGAAGAATATATGCCTTTCCCACCATCAATACTGACTCAGAGTGAATGATTTAAATCACACATGCCCTAATCTCTCACCGTTCATATCAGCTTCCTGCTCTGATTTCTAAGACCATAAACTCTTGAGATTGAACCACAATGCTTATTACTTCTTAAGAGCTAGTTCCACATACACTTTCCTTGTGGGAGGAAAAAAAAAAAAAAAAACTTACACTATAGACTATAAACACTCAGCCTCTCCCAAATCTAAACAAAGACTCAGGATACACTACTGCCCACTGAACCCTCTGTCCCCAACTTGCTGCCCTCATGTGAGCTCACACATGCCACCAATCAAAGGGCATTTACCCTGTAAAAAAGTGTCTTGGTGTAGTTTTCTTTTTATTACTCTCAAGGGGCCCCATATTTTATCTTTGGGTCACATATATTTTGAAGCCTTGGAAAATTGTTTGCGAAAACTGAATTATGAGCATGCTCAAAAAAATAATATATGAGGAGCAGTTGAAGAAATTGGGGATAATATTTTTAGAGACCAGAAATTTTGAAAGGATCAGGGTAGCTCGCTGACTTTACAAGGCTAAATAATGGTTTCTGTAATTATTGAGAGCATGGTTAAACCATTGGATAGAAGTTCCAAGTGGGCTGAGGACAATTTTAGCCTGCTATGAAAATTTTACAACCACGTAATAGCCATTATAGAGGACGAGATGGTTGGATGTCATCACCAACTTAATGGACATGAGTTTGAGCAAACTCCAGGAGATAGTGAAGTAGAGGGAAGCCTGGTATGCTACAGTCCACAGGGTCGGACTCAACTGAGTAACTGTACAGCAACAAAAGATGTAATAAGCTGTCCCAGAAGATAGAGGATGCTCTGCTCCTATAGGGACAGTTCTCAAACAGACGGATTTAAAAAGAAACAAGAAGCCAAGGGTTTATGTTTAGACACCTCAGTTTGTGTGCTTAAAAATCAAAGGAAATGAAGATTTTGTGACATGAAGGCCTTTGGTGGTGTGGTAGGGTTGGAAGCCAGTCTGGATTGGAGTGAATGGGGTTTAATGATTTTATTTCAGGATCTGACCTTGTCTGGCATCTCTGTACTTTGATTTCTAATAACAGAAATGAAAGTAAAAACTCACACGTGCTGCTCCTTCGTTGAATAGTGTGGGGGAAATGGGAAATGTGACACAGGAAAAAGAAGAACAAAGGTGAGGCTGTGCATTAGTCCCCTGGCCACTGCTGATTGGAAACATAGCTGACTGCCCACCGGGCAGGGAGGCCCTATGAGAACAGGAGGCAGAAGAGAGAAGAGTCCATTGTAGTCCCTTCCATTCAATTGTCAAAGTTGGCTTCATGGAAGCCCAGTGCTCTCAGGGAGGGGAGGGGAGGGCAGGACAACTCTCATCTGTCCAAGAAGCAGCCGAGGAAGCGAGATCCCGCCAAGGCAGTTTGTAAGTGTGTAACAACAGCATTGCTCTTTGCCATGTAGTGGGCCAAGGTGGCAGTAATGACCTACTTGGATCCATAGCTGTAGATATAGCATGGAGGCCACCGTGGCCAGAGTCAGGACAATTATAAAGATGGAGGAAAAGGAGGCAGGGGGCGGATGAGCTCTGTCCAGCATGACTCCCTACCCTGGATTCATAGTACTCTCTGTGAAACATGAATGTGGTCTCTGACCATGTCTACTCAGCCTTCTGTGTGCTGCAGCTGTGGATATTCATGCCAGAGGAACGGCTCTTTATACACCTGAACAGAGAGCAGATAACAGGTCATCCATACCAGTCACGCTTCCATTGATGAGGGAAGAAGTCCCTTCTATGAAATAACTCTATTGCCTCTAGACCCCAGAGAAGGCAAAGGCCTCTTCCTCTCAATCCTGACTCAGAAATCACACTTTCTAACATTCTTTTGGGGGAGATATTTCCTAAGACTCCTAAATAATTTTTCTTAGGGCTAGTCAAGTTGGCAAAGAGACTGTTTTCTGGGCAAGGCTCATTTTAAGAGATGATTATGTGATTTTGCATACACATGACCCTGCTCTCTTCCTACTTATTACAATTTCAGTGTGTCAATTGCAGAAGAAACAGCCTGGCATGGAAGGAAGGGAACTCGACATGGAGTTTGAGGACCTGGTAAGTCCTGGACCACTCACTGATTCTGGTCAAAATTTTAAAACCTCAGCATGATTTCCATCTACCTGTAAACTTGACTACTTCAGGCAACTGGTGCATCAAAGTTCCATGTACATTATTATTATTAGGACCTCCCAAATGTGACAGCTGGAGCAGTAGCACATGGAAAATCGATATATGCTTGGAAAGATAAATGATGGTGACATGGAGAGTCTGACTAAACCGGTTGTGAAAGGAAAGCCCTGGAAGTTCATAAGGACAGGTTTATGGCCTTAAAGATAACTCCAAACGGTATCAATGTGTTACAGGATATTCCTTGACACTGGTTCTATCTAGTGGGAAAAGACACTCAGGGATTAGAAGAAGGAATATTTAAGAGAGGTAGGACCAAGATTATTAGAGAAAGACATGGAGACAACTACAAAGTACAGGGGCCATTCTACTGAGGACATGTCAGTGTAAGCTATCACTAAGAGATCTTTCTTTATACTAAAACTTCATTCAATTAACAAGCATTTTGAGGCTACCCTTTGTATGTCTAGCTTTGATAGGTAAGGCTGTGTAGTACACAGAGAGAGTAAAAGATATGATTCTCTTGTTCAAAGTGTAAACAGCCAGCTGCCATTTTAAGGTACCATGTCTGGAACAACAAAACAGAGAAGCAAAACATAGCAAAATTTGCACATGTAAATAAAGAGAAAATAGACAATAAGAGATATCCAATATCAAACAGGGCCTTATACTGGACAATTAAAAAAACGAGGATAATAATAGATATTATTTATGGAGCGCTTACCCTATTGTATAATAGGGTCTATTCTAAGCCCTTTCATGTGCTAGCTCATTTAATCCTCATAATAATCATAAAAAGAAGAAAGTGAGGCACAGAAATGTTAGGTAACTTGCCCAGTGCTACACAGCTATTGAGTGGCGTGGAGAAAAACCAAACCCAGCAACTCTGAAGAATAAGTCCACATACTAAGAGATAAGAAACTTGAGGTTTACTAGATAGATGTTACTACAGGTCTTTCTTGTGTTCCCAGAGTCAGGTCCCTGCTCATGAGTCAATGGTTACCTGCTGAAATGACATGAGATAAACTGAATGAGCTGGGAAGTGGTGGGAAAGAAGCATAAAGATCATCATAGACAGTGGAACAGCAGAAGCAGGAATGAGCAGAACTCTGCCTTTATTCCCAGGGCAAAGACCAGATGCCATTCAGGGAAGACATCCAGGGGTACAGTTTAGCCTTGTGGTGCTACAGAGATGATGGCAGAGTATCAGAAAGCTGGAGCACAGACCAGGGCTCCATAACTCTCACGACCAAGAGAAGAGTGCCTGACTATGTCATAATGATGCCGTAAGCAACAGACATCCTCTGATCTGGTGACTGGGCTCTGCTCTGCAAATACAATATGCTACTGTAATGGCTAAAGACATATCTTGGACTCACAGTCCAAACGGCTAAGTCATGGACTCTGATGTTTCCCAGGAACTCTTGCCATGTTTGGACAAACCAAGAGAATAACTGGGATCCAGCACCCCAGGAAACACCAGCAGCCAGTGAAGCTGAGCATGTATCTGACCACATCTCACAGGTGAGAGTTTCAGCACCACCGCACACCAGGACAATGGCTGAGAAAAATCCTCCATCCGTCTTTTCAAGGATGTTCAACACTTCCACCCCCTCACGTGACCCTTTCTGAGTTCGGCAGCTTTAAGTTTTGTTTCCTCTTCACCCTCCACCCACTTCACACAGCCCATTTTACTTTCCATCTTATGCATACCCCAGGGAAAGAAGCCAACATTCTTTCCAACCGAGAGAGTGGAACTGGCCATCAGAATAAACTTTTTCCATCTAGTAAATGTTCATCTGCTATTTTAACGTTTTAGTCATATCAAATGGCTGCAGCAGCCAATGCCCTCCGGGCAAGAGGCCATATTGATACAATTAGCCTACATACTCTTCCGTTCCTGGAAGTGCCGTTTCTTTACTATTCCTTGAATATCAACAGTTCTTAATTTCCAAAGACAGGACATGTAATTTAACTCCCAAATCCCACAAGGAGGAGAAAATCTGGCCCCCACCCACTCTCATATTCCCAGCAACAGTCCCACAGACTCTGTCTTTAGAGTTACACCAGGACTGAACTTTTCAATCAATTATATGCTTAGTTGGAGCCAACAGGATTTGTTTCTACCATATCATGTTTTCAGTAATTAGAAAGTAGTTCTCTGGGGCAGAGAAAACTTGAGGCTTGCCAGGAATGAGCTCTGTTGATGACTTTTGAGCCCTATGAAGGATTCCACTGTAACCACCATGACAAAAGAGATCACTTGCCTGACTACAGAGTCAGGCCATTCTTTCCATTTGGACAGCCATTTTGTCTAGCATTCTCCTAAAAGAAATTCCCTTTGAAAACTGGAATTTTTAAAAAAGGTTTATAAATCAGATCTGAATTAGGTAGCAATAACTAAACCTTTTCTGACTTTCTAAATTTCAAATGCTGGAATCAGTGAAGTAGGGTGAGTGCATTTCTCTTACCACATGGTGTGACAGGTCATAAGAAAGGATCAAACAGTTCTTGGGTTGGACAAACAGTGGCCTTCCCAGCTCAGACAACGATTATTTGTCAATTCTAGATATTATACTAGGGTAATAATATGCTTGTTATCCATGTTTGCAGATAACCAGTGTTAGATTCACATAGAATTACAAAATCAAGCAAAACTGGCCTTCAGTGTCTCTTCCTTCCTATATTTCCCCCTCAACTTTCTGGTATCCTTTCATTTTGAGATTATATCCTAAGACTTTCTTCCCTACCCCTTAGGAAAAGTGCTTTCAGAAAATATTAGAGAATATTAAGGTCTGACATTCTATAAATGCTCTAAGGGAGCAATTTTAAGTGATTGGGATTTTTAAGTCTCTGAATGGAATTCTAAGCACTAGCCATCAGGGGGAGTAGTTGTGATTTTGTGTGGTGACACCTTCCTGGTAGCTTTGGAATCAACACTTTAGTTTCTTACGACGTAGTGTAAGAAACTCCTACATTGCCAAAACGCAGACCTGGGTCACTGGTCACTTGAACAAGGACAAGGTTACAATCATTAGTCTTTAACGCTGATATGGAGCATCTCACTGTCCTTTGTATTTAAGAATGAATTTCCCTGATAATGACTTCTCTTAGATTCTGCCAATTTTCAGGCCTATAAGTCCTGAAAGTCAGTAATAGTCACTGCATAGTACTTGCAGATCTCTGGAGTCAAATTATAAATAAGCAAAGGGTAGAGACTAAATTATTCAAAATATATGAATAATATTTGAGAAGTTCTGAATATATGGCTTATATAACTTAACAGGTAACAATTTAATTGTGCATTGATAAAATTTTTAGTTATAAGGAATGAAAAATATATTTCAGATGTTATTAAATCAGGTAGTTATTAGGCTTAGATTCTACGAACCGACTAATAGCTCATAGAATTTAAGATTTATTGAGTACTTCCTATGGGCTAGAAACTATAAGTACTTTACATGTATTAACTCATTTAATCCTCATGGAAACCTTAAGGAACATATACTGTTACTACTTCTAATTAATAAATGAGAGAACCAAAACACAGAGATATTAAGTAATTTGCAGAAGATCACAGGCAAGAATTTGAACCACACAAGTCTGACTCCACAGCCTGAGGTCTTAGAAGTAGCTCCAAAGGTCATATTACTTGTTTTGAAAAGGATTAACTTAGGAATTTATTGAAAAATGTAAGTGGTCAAGTTGGGATGGAAAACTAGCTTTTTTAATTCCCAAATTATAACATATTTTACTAGCCTAGCCCACTGAAAACTAGCCAGGGATTTCTCTTTAATAGCACAAGAGAATCACTTTCTAAAACGGGGTTAGAACGCCAATCAGCAGTAGATCTAGGATCACATCAGAGCAGGCAGGGAGGACTCTGAGAAGGTGACATGATCAACCACGCACTGTGAAGGTCACAGAGGACATACCTAGACACGGCTGCGGCGCTCAGTCCCGAGATCTCCCACTAGGCTCTGCTCCACTAGCCCTCTCCCCTTTTAACCTGTGACCCTGAAATTTGGATGCTGCTTACACATTTTGATATTGACACAACAATCTGACTTGGTTATTTTTCCCTGATTCTGTATCCACCTCATCCGTCCTTCATAGACCTTAATATTGAACCTTGTTTTTAAAATCCTCTCCCTTTATTTAATGCTTTAGGGAAGACATTCTTGACACTGGACCAAACCTCACTATTATTAACTCAGACCTGAAACACGTCCTCTGGTATGTAACATTATTTAATAGATTTCAACTTCTCAAAACTGGAATTTCTTAAACCTAGTAATGAATCAGGATCATGGAGCTTTTTAAAAATATGGATTCTGAAGAAAACATAACTTTGGGATAGGCAAATATTTCCAAAATAGGAAACATATAGTATTAATAAAAGGTAAAACATAAAAATTAAGAGCTTCTGTCAATCAAAAGTCACTATTAGGGAGTAAAAAAATAAGTCACAATGTAGAAGAACATATTTTCAACACATAAACAGTTAAAGGATTCATACAAATTGGTAAGAAGACAGATGCCACTAGAAAAAAAGGCAGAGGATTTGATCAGGGTCTTTACAAGGGAAAGATAACCAAATGATAAAAAACAATAAAAAGATTCTCAACATTCATGAGGCAAACTTGAGTTAAAACCATAATGAGATACCACAATTACTTACCAAGACACATAAAATTTAAAAGATTCATATAACGAAACATTAGCAAGTTTGTGGAGGCTTGTTTATTGCTGGGAGTATAAACTGGTAGAACCACTTGGAAAACTATTTGGCAGTATGTGCTAAAACTAAATATATGCATACCATCTGACCAGCAACTTTACTTCAAGGAAAATAACCAACAGAAACACATACATAATTTTACCAAAAGGCACGCTAGGAATTTTCACGGCATTGCTATCATAATAGACAAAAATTTTTTAAGTTAATCACAAAATGGATGGATAAATAATGGTACACTCATAGAATACTATAAAAAATGAGAATGAACAAACTATCATCACAGGTAAAAAAGACTTAAAAGTCTTGCAAACACAATGTTGAGTAAAAGAAATCAGGGACAATATGCAGTGAATGAACCATTTATACAAAAATGAACCATTTATACAAAAGTCACAAACTGGTAAAGCTAATCCATGAAGAGTGGAAGTCAGTATTGTGATTACTTTGGAGAGGTTAATGCCTGAGATGGGGCAAGGGGACAGCTAGTGATGGCTTATCTCTTGTTTTGTGAGACACTAGTTACTTGGGTGTACAGACTTTGTGATAATTATTTAAACTATACACATGTGATTTTGTAAATTTTTCTGTGTGTTATATTTTAACAAAAAATTTACCTTAATGAAGTACATATTGCTGGAGCTTTTTCTCATACCTAGAGAATCAGAAATTCCTGCTTAGAGGCCAGGGAATTTTATTATTAAAATAAAATTATTTAAATTATTAAAAATAAAAATTAAAGAACTAAAAATCAAAGCAGAAATAAATGGCCTAGGGACTAACAAAGAAACTAAGAGTTGATTTTTTTAAAAGATAAACAAAATGAATAGACATCTAACTGGACTCACCAAGAAAAAAGAGACAGGATGCAAAATAAAGAAATCAGAAATGAAAAAGGAGTTATAACTGACACCAGAGAAACACAATGGATCATAAAAGATTACTATGAACTTACTATTACAATAAAATGGATAACCTAGAAGAAATAGATAAATTCCAAGAAACATACACTCTCCTAAGACTGAATCAGGAAGAAATAGAAAGCATGAACAAACCAATTATCAGTAATAAAATTAAAATCTGTAATAAAAAAAAATCCTGAACAAACAAAAGTATAGGACTAGACAATTTCACAGGTGAATCTAACCAAACATTTAAAGAATTAATGCCCATTCTTCTCAAATTATTCCAAAAAGTTAAAGAGAAAGGAGTACTTACAAACTCATTCTACAAGGCAAGCATCACTGATACCAAAAGCAGACAAGAACACTAGAAAAGAAGAAAATTATAGTCTAATATGACTGATGAACATAGATGCAAAAATCCTCAACAGAATATTAGCAAGCTGAATTCAACAATACATTAAAAGAATTGTATACCATGATCAAGTGGAATTTATCTAAGGGATGCAAAGAGAGTTCAATATCCACAAATCAATCAATATCACATGCCATATTAATAAACAATAAAAGCCATAAGATCATCTCAATAGATGCAAAAAAATTTTTTGAAAAAAAAAATCAACATCTATTTATAATAAAAATTCTCAACAAACTGAGTACAGAGGGGAAAATACCTCAAAAAATAAAGGTCATATATGATAAAATCACAGCCAACATCATAATCAGCAATAAAAAAAAAAAAATGAAAGCATTCCCTCTAAGATCAGGAACAAGACAATGCTACCCACTCTTACCAAAACTCCAATACTTTGGCCACCTGATGAGAAGAGCTGACTCATTTGAAAAGACCCTGATGCTGGGAAAGATTGAGGGTTGGAGGAGAAGGGGAAGACAGAGGATGAAATGGTTGGATGGCATCACTGATTCGATGGACATGGGTTTGGATAGACTCCGGGAGTTGGTGATGGACAGGGAGGCCTGGCGTGCTGCAGTTCATGGGGTCGCAAAGTGTCAGACATAACTGAGCAACTGAACTGAACTGAACTTACCAATTTTATTCAACATAGTATTGGAAATCCTAGCCACAACAATCATAAAAGAAAAAGAAATAAAGGATAATCAATTGAAAAGGAAAAATTAAAACTGTCACTATTTGTATATGATTATATATATATATATAATGTTAAAGACACTACCAAAATACTATTAAAACTAAAAAATGAATTCAGTAAAGATGCAAGATACAAATACATTTGTATATTTTGTATATACTTTTTATATTTATTTTTTTATATTTTTGTATATATATTTGTATATACAAGATACAAATATATAGAAATCTGTTGCAGTTGTATACACTAACAGTGAACTATCAGACAGAGAAATTATTAAAACAATTCCATTTATACTTGCATCAAAAAGAATAAAGTACCTAAGAATAAATCTAACTAAGGGGGTAAAAGAGAACTATACCCTAAAAACCATGATAAGATGCTGATGAAATAAATTTAAGACAGCACAAACAAATGGAAATATAAAGTATGTCTATGGATTGGAAAAATCAATATTGTTAAAACGATCATATTTCCCAAGGCAATCTACAAATGTAATATAATACCTATCAAAATACCAATAGTATTTTTCATAGAACTAAAACAAGTAATTCTAAAATTTATATGGACACATAAAAGTCCTCAAATAGCCAAAACAATCTTAAGAAAGAAGAATAAACCTGGAAGCATCATACTCCCTCATTTCAAATTACAGTTATCAAAATAGTATGGTACTGGGACAAAAACAGATACATAGATCAATGGAATAGAATAAAAAGCCCAGAAATAACCCTACACTTGTATGGTCAGTTAATTTACAACAAAGGGGGCAAGAATATACAATGGGGGAAAAACACTCTTATAAATGGTCTTAGGAAAACTGTACAACTACATTCAAAATAATGAAATTGGACTACTTTTATATATATATATATACTTTCATATATATATATGTATATATATATAAACTCAAAACAGTTTAAAGTCATAAATGTAAGACTTTAAATCATGAAACTTTTAGAAGGAAAAACATTATACTCCATGACATCAGTGTTAGGGGTTTTGTTTTTGGATATATCTTCTCAGATAAGGGAAACAGAAGCAATAATGAACAAATGTGACTACATAAAACTAAAAAGCTTTTGCATGGCAAAGGAAACTATCAATAAAACAAAAAAGCTTCCTACTGAATGAGAGAAGATGCTTGCAACAGATATATGTGTTAAGGAGTTAATATCCAAAATATAGAAATAACTCATACAACTCAACACTAAGCAAAAAACAACTCAATTACAAAATTAGCAGGGGACCTGAATAAACATTTTTCTAAAGAAGATATACAAATGACCAACAGACATATGAAAAGATGCTTAACATCATTGATTGTCATGGAAATGCAAATCAAAAGCACAGTGAAATACCACCTCACAGTTGTCAGAATGGCTAACATTAAAGAGATAATATATAAGAAGTGTTGGTAAGGATGTAGAGAAAGGGAACCTTGAGCAGTATTGGTAAGAATATAAATTGGTATAGCTACTGTGTGAAAGAGTATGGAGACTGCCCAAAAAAATTAAAGCAAGAACTACTGTGCAATCCAGCGATTTCATTTCTGGGTATTCTTTCAAAGAAAATCAAAACACTAACTCAAAAAGACATCTGAACTCCGATGTTCAGATCAGCATTATTGACAATAGCCAATATATGGAAGCAACCTAAGTGTCCACTAATAGATGAATTGATAAAGCTGTGTGTGTGTGTATGTATATGTATGCACACACACACACATGCAAACACACACACAATGTAATATCACTCAGCCATTAAAAAAATAATAAAATCTTGCCATTTGTGACAACATGGAATAAGTGAAGTCAGACAAAGACAAATACCGTATAATTTCACTTATATATGGGATCTAAAAAACAAATAAAATTTAGAAAAACAAAACGAATGAACAAACATAACAAAACAGAAATAGAATCATAGATACAGAGAACACATAAGTAGTTGCCAGACGGGAGGTTAGTGGAGGGATGAGAGAAATAGATGGGAGATTGAAAGGTAAAACTTCCAGTTACAAAATAAGTGAGTCACAAGGATGAAAAGTACCTTATGAACGATATAATCAATAATAATATAATAGCTTTATAAGGTGACTAAACTTGCAAACATTTTCTTAAAAAAAGAAAAAAATATTCCCAGTTATTTTAATAAGCAATTAGTTTTGGGAATGGCCAAGAATAACTCCTGCAGAAGCAAAATACTAAAAATTAGTCAAATACAAAGCAAAATACAAAAAAAACTTAAAAATTCTAACATCAGAAGGTTTATTTCACATTGAGCAACATATTCTAGAAAACAAGTAGACCAAGGAAGAGGACATTTCAGTCACATAAAGTCACATGTCCCTGCCTGGGTGATCAGATGGAGAATCTGGATTCAGTCCAGCAAGAGCCACCTGCCCTCTTGAGTGCAGGCTGCAGCTGAAGAGACAATAATACAGCTGTGGAATATCGTCAGAGTCCCTTTACCCACATTCTTGTCCTGATGAGTCACTCTGTAAAAAAAAGTATGAAACTGTTGTGTGCTGAATCTCAGCCTCTGAAATCAGGCAGCAAGTTAATTCACTTTAGAGAAGGGGGGAAATCCCTCTCTCCTGCCTTCTGTAGTGGAGGTAACCCAGTCCTCGGCCTCCCATGCCCCTCCATGCCAAGTAAGCAGGCTGTGGGGTTCCTGGTAAAGAGAAGTTGTCTTCTTTGGATCAAGCTAGACTGATGTGAATTTTGAAACGTCCAAACAACTTTGCAACGCTCTCTGCTTAACAATGCTATACTATGTTATCCTGACAAAGGGCTATGCAAAGGCTAAAATAAAATCAGTGAGTCTCAATTCTTCCAGTAAATGTTCTTTGGAGATCTCTGGTCTAGCTGACTCAATTAAACCATTGTTAGCAAAATCAATTAGGATTTTGTCTTGTATTTGTTCTGTCACCTTGAGGGTTTATTCTTAAAAAGACTGTTTTGAAGAAAATCACCAGATGACCTCCTCCCTAAAAATCCAAACTGATTTATTTATTTTTTATTGAGTTGCTATTGCCTACTCAACAGCTTCATTTGGATGGCTAACAGGCAGCTCAAATTTAACATGTTCTATACTAAGACTCTTGAGAGTCCCTTGGACTGCAAGGAGATCCAACCAGTCCATTCTGAAGGAGATCAGCCCTGGGATTTCTTTGGAAGGACTGATGCTAAAGCTGAAACTCCAGTACTTTGGCCACCTCATGCGAAGAGTTGACTCATTGGAAAAGACTCTGATGCTGGGAGGGATTGGGGACAGGAGGAGAAGGGGACGACAGAGGATGAGATGGCTGGATGGCATCACTGACTCGATGGACGTGAGTTTGAGTGAACTCCGGGAGTTGGTGATGGACAGGGAGACCTGGCGTGCTGCGGTTCATGGGGTCGCAAAGAGTCGGACATGACTGAGCGGCTCAACTGAACTGACTGATACTAAATTCTTGAGTTCCTGTCCTGTAATCCAAACCTGCATTTCCGCCCATCTTTCCACTTCACAAGTACCCACTATTCACCATAATGACTAGGTAGAAAATCTAGAAGCTTTTCTTAACTTGTCTCTTTCTCTCACACTCACCGTGCCATTCATCAAGCCATTATTTTCTCTTACCTAGTATAGTTGAGCCAATTCTGCACTGCTCAGATAGCTCCGTTTAGGACCAAAGTATGCATTTCATATTACTTCCAAGGAAGTATGGAGCAGATGATATCAGTTATCCCATCACTGGTCACCCTAAAGTTGGCACAATGGGTGTATTAATGGGATGGCCATGGTCACAAGAATGGAGGCTACACTTGGGGCCAACAGTACAGGATTCCATTCATGAAGACTGCTGTGCCTAGTGCTGCCACTGTTATGTCCAACCTAGATAGCATATTCAAAAGCAGAGACGTTACTTTGACAACAAAGGTCCGTCTAGTCAAGGCTATGGTTTTTCCTGTGGTCATGTATGGATGTGAGAGTTGGACTGTGAAGAAGGCTGAGTGCAGAAGAATTGATGCTTTTGAACTGTGGTGTTGGAGAAGACTCTTGAGAGTCCCTTGGACTGCAAGGAGATCCAACCAGTCCATTCTAAAGGAGATCAGCCCTGGGATTTCTTTGGAAGGACTGATGCTAAAGCTGAAACTCCAGTACTTTGGCCACCTCATGCGAAGAGTTGACTCATTGGAAAGGACTCTGATGCTGGGAGGGATTGGGGGCAGGAGGAGAAGGGGATGACAGAGGATGAGATGGCTGGATGGCATCACTGACTCGATGGACGTGAGTTTGAGTGAACTCTGGGAGTTGGTGATGGACAGGGAGGCCTGGCTTGCTATGATTCATGGGGTTGCAAAGAGTCGGACACAACTGAGTGACTGAACTGAACTGAACTAAACTGAGGAATAAAGAACAAACCTGAGTCTCTAATACAGCATTAGCCCTTGACAAGACAAATAAGTCACATGTTGGCAAGTTAACTACATTGGTTCCCTTCCATCCAGAAATGGGTATGATTCCCTTGACAGGAATTAATTCATATTCTGGTTATAGGTTTGCATTCCCTGTGTGCTAGGTCTCAGCCAGTACCAACTATTCAAAGAAACAAGAGTTTGACCCACCAACATGGAATCCAGTATCACATGGCAGCAAATCAGGTAATCCATTTAATAGCACAGAAGTTAACAGTAACAAGCTGACCTTGAAATGTGCTTTACTATTGGCTGAACTGGATTAAATCCCAGCACTGCTAATTACTATGCTTGGGACCACAGGCTTCACCAGATCTATCACATGTCACAGTACCCAGAGACATCTGGTTTGATAGAGCTATGGAAGCCCTATCTGTCCTTGAGAAGGTGTAACTCTGGAGCCAGCTTAGAGATGAGGAAGACACACACGTACCTTAAATCAATCTTCATTGCTGCTGCTACTGCTGCTAAGTCGCTTCAGTCATGTCCGACTCTGTGGGACCCCATAGACGGAAGCCCACCAGGCTCCCCCATCCCTGGGATTCTCAAAGCAAGAACACTGGAGTTGGTTGCCATTTCCTTCTCCAATGTGTGAAAGTGAAAAGTGAAAGTGAAGTCACTCAGTCGTGTCCGACTCTTAGCGACCTGATGGACTGCAGCCTACCAGGCTCCTCCGTCCATGGGATTTTCCAGGCCAGAGTACTGGAGTGGGTTGTCGTTGCCTTCTCCTTTATGTGGTGCCATATTATCAAAAAGGAACATACACAGATTTGGGAAATAGATTGCAAAAGTAAGAGTAACTCTGCTTCCTTGTCAGTGACCCACTTGAGGAATCTGTGCTTCTCATCAATACAACTAAGGTTTTGTGGATATGGAAGTCATGTTTCTCAGAGAAAGGACATTTTTACCAGTGAATGCAAGAGTTTTATTAAGTCTTAAGGTAAAGTTGCTGCTTAGTCACTTTGGGTTCCTTGGTCAAGAGATCAACAGGTTAGGAAAGGAACTGCCACCCTAGTAGATCTAAGTGAAACTGATTAGGGTAGAAATGGATGTCAAGAGCAATAAGTGTCCTGCAGAGGTGCCAGTTGTGAGAAACTTCAAATGGGAACATTTCTTTGCTCTGCAAAAATCAAGTTCCATTTTAGGATGTCTCTTTTTGGAAGGTGAAAGAAAGTTTCATTAACGAAGAACAATAACTTCCATGTAATATATGCTTACTTTGTGTTTGGCACCATGTAAAGCACTTAACATTCATCTTGTCGTTTACCCATCTCAGCAGCTCTATAAAGTCAGTACTAACATTATGCCCATTGTACAGATGAGAAAGTCAAAGCTTAGCATGTTTCAGAGCTGGGATACAAACTCAACGCCAACGTTCTTATACTAGGTAGTTCCACTCCCGTCACCAGCTTACATCACCTATTCCATTAACAGAAAACTCTCCACTCTCTGTGGCCTCCTCTCTCTTTCTCTGTCTTCCCAACCCCTTGCACTAGCTTTCCCACTCTCATCTTGCCCTGGCCTTCAACAAGCAACCCCTTAATATGTATACATGTATCTATACATCTATATATTCACTATCATCACGGTGCTCATATTAAAATACACACATATCAAGCTTCAGCACTATAAAGAGATTTGTTCATTTCCAAAGATAGCCATATGAAGAAGGTTTGAAAAATCCTCTGAGAAAAGGCCCAATTCTTTGGATGATAGGATTGGGATGCTGGGAAAATATCTGTATCCCTAGTAGGAAAACTTAAAAGACATTTCAAAATTCTCTTAGTCATGCATCAAGGACTCTTGAGAAAGACCAGTCACTCTGGCTATTTTTATTACTGAGAAAATTTAAACACTCTTATATTTGTTTTGTGGTTTCCTAGGCTATCTTTTCCAGAGGTCATTCTGGATCATAATTAAGAGAGGAAGAGCTACAGGGGAGAATTGATGAAGCAGAGTAACAGCATATTCTCTTTTTGCAGAGAAATCCTTGGGTCATTATAGAAAACAAAAAGGAAGGGCCTGGCATTCATTATTGAATGTTTCATTGAATGTCTTTATAGCATAGGCTCTTCTTTGTAACTGTCTAATTCCATCCTCACAAAAATCCTGTCGAGTAGATAATGTTGACTCTGTTTAGTAATGGACTAAACCAAGATTTAGAGACTTGTCCACACTCATACCGACAGTAGGTGGCAGAGTCAGAATTTGAACCCGTATCTCTGGGTTCTTACTTAATCACTGACTAGATTCTAGAGTTTCTTTTCTTAACAACTATTTCTTGTTCTATTTCTTGTTCTTATTAGCCTCTCAATTTTAAAATAGATTTGAGCCAATTGTTTTTATATGTCTGTCTGGAAGATGTTAAGAATAAAATCAATACTGTGATTGGATCAAAATTGGAGGTCTTGTTTCCCAAAGCAGTAACATTTCTATAAGGGAACAAACCTTAAGGTTTGGCTGTCACCCAGTCCCTTCAGGTTCCTTGGCCAAGAGACCAGTAATCAAGGAAAGGATTCACCACCCTAGTAGGAGTAAATGAACCTGATAGCTGGGGGGAGACAGAACTGCTCTGCAACTCTGAAGTAAGGGAAGAACACATTTGGTACATAAGTGACCCACAGGGCATCAGTTGGTTTCCTTCTGCTCCATTTTGACAGTAAATAGACAAGGACAGCAGAAGAGCATGGCGACCAGGACCTCAACATTACTATTGCCTAAAATAAGATGTATAAAATTGTGGATAACTACCAGCACTTGGAACAAGTTATAACTGGGCACAAGAAAGTGCCACAGGAGGACAGAGGACAACCCACAAGTAGCAACTCAGGAATGTTTTCTTCTGACTGTGGATACCTTTGACAGGTTCCTATGGGCTGTTAGCCATCAGCACGAAACTTGTTTTATACTCCCTGAATTTTGGTCATAAAGATGAGAAGAGGCTGTCAACTCAGAATTGTTTCTGGTATCCCTTATGATCAGCCTAAAAAATCAGAACAAATGAGACCTCCTGAGTAGATCTGTGCTCTCACATCACCTGAACTCCCCTATCTAAACAGGGTCCATACTTTTCCTACATTTCAGATTCAGTGATTTATTGCAGGAGCTTGAGAAGCAGCCTGAGGATTTCATTTTCTTGTAAATAAGCAGTCCTTTCTTGACTGTTAAGGTGACAATAGAAGTGTAATGTGAAGCCAGACCTTCTGCCAAATACCTTTTCTAGTGTACCTTTCAATAGGATAGCTTACCATTTTTCTCAGACAAATGAATGAGTGAATGAATAAATGAACACTTGTGCTCTCATACCTAGCCAAGAAGCTCATATCTCAAGTCTCCGAGTTACAAAACAATGGAAGGTGGGGACTCATCATTTCTAGAGAGTTCCTATTAAATAGTTTAATATATTGATTTATTTGATAATTGAATTATCCCTTCACATAAAATATGGTTCTGGTATTTGTCAAGCATGTGTTAGGGGTCAAATATAAATATGTCATAATTGTATCCTCAAGAAATTGAAAACTGAGCAAAACCATGAAATGTAATATTTATAGATAACTGCAATAGCAGGAGAAAGTATGAAATTCTTATTTCTGAACAGGATAGGGATATTATGTAATATATTATATAAAATAGGTGATGGCTAGATAAAAATGAGGAGGAAGGTTATTTCAAGAGAAGAAGCAAAGCATAAAAGTTGTAGTTATGAAACAGAGTATCTGATGTGGTTAGAGCAGAGGGGTCATGAGTATGGATGAGTGGTTGAAAGTGAAGATAGAAAATTAGAAGGGGCTTGGACCCCAATTTTGGTATGGACTGTTTATATTCTATAGGCAATGGGGATCCATTAGATGTTTCAAACAGGAGTGATTTAATAATACATGTTTCATCTCTTCTGTGTTTCTAATGGTTCTCTTCCTTTCATACTAACCACATTACTACTTACTCCTCTGTCCATGGGGATTCTCCAGGCAAGAATATTGGCGTGGGTTGCCATGCCCTTCTCCAGGGGATCTTCTCAACACAGGGATCAAAGCTAGGTCTCCTACATTGCTGGCAGATTCTTTACCATCTGAGCCACCAGGGAAGCCTTCACATTACTTCTCTAATCTTTATGTTTCTCTTACTGTTGCTTAATTGTGGGCACTCACCTAAGTTGATGCTACTTCTTTCTCCTTTTCTAGTGAATAATTCCTGCCTCATAAATCCAACTGTCACCTCTCTGCTAATAAGTTAAATCTTTATCACCTTTCTGCATCTTTCACTCATTTTTAGTCTATTTTTCTCACGATGTAGAGGTCATCTCTATTGGAATGTGGGATGGTTTGGTGAGGTATGAACCTGGTTAGGATGAGTTGAATTCCCCAGACTCCTTTCTGGTATGTTTATTCTTTTTATTTTTTTTACATTTTAACTTTTATTTTGCTTTCAGTAACTTTCATGCACATTCATATTTTCACAAAGTTATAATTATGGCATATTCAAAATTGGGAGTATGAATTAAATGTTTCCCAGAGCTGGCTAAAGAACATCATAATATTTTAGGGATTGGATTTCAGAATAACACAAATCTGAGTTCAAATCATGATTTCCACTTGTCAGCTTGTGACATTAGGCAAGTTACGCTCCTGATTAGGGTAGGCTACAAGGAGAGCTGAGGCAGACAGGAGGCAGCAGCCATTCTGTCGCACACATTCATACCTTCTCCAACTTACTCAACCAAACTATAGTCTAGGTACTGATGAAGGATTTTACACATGTAATTAAGGCCTCTAATCAGTTGATTTGGGGTTTATCAAAAGGGAGATTATCCTGGAGGTGAGGAAAGGAGGCTCACCTAATTCAGTGAAAGCCCTTTAAAGAAGGAACAGGACTTCCCTCAAGATCAGACACACTAGGTAGGCCTGCATGCTCTTCTGTCCCATCTCTTCCTGTGGACCTCAAGCTTCAGATGGAGCTCACAAGAGTCCTGCCCATCCCTTCCCGAATGCGTGCTCTTTGGACTTCAGTCTTGCCCAGCCAGCCCCCATAACTGTGTAAGCCAATTCCACATAATAAGTAAAAAAATACATACTATACATATATGAGATTCATTATATGTTTTATATATAAAATATGCTTTATATATAAATACATTTTATATATGTAAATATGTTATATATATATATGTGTGTGTGTGTGTGTGTGTGTGTGTGTGTGTATATATATGCTCATGTGTGTAAATAGGGAGGATAGATCTCTCCCTGCTGGTTCTACTTCTTTTCTTTTTTATCTAACTCATGAGACAGTATTTTCTGGAATTTGAAAAAAAGGGGGAGGGCAGTTTTGTCATTTTTTTCTTCTCACTTATAGTAGGTAGTAACCCCTAGGTCCCAATAGGTTCCCTTTGAAATCTCTCTCTTCTGCTATTGAAAACCAGGCTCTCCTTGTCTCAAGCTGAGATGATTTTCCTTCTTCCTAAGGTTTTTCTCTTTCTCAAGTCATATTCTCTTTCAACAGTGTCAACCTAAAGACCTCCTTACATGTTACCATTTATTGCTCTGTTACAATGGGAACACCAATGCCTAAGGTTAAAATCTAACTTTTTTATGACAGCATTTAATAAGACTTCCAAAAATATTGTCTCATAAGTAACATAGTAAAAGTGATTGTCAGAATACAGTAAGGAATTCTATGCAAGGCACTCTGAGAAGTAACTTGTAGAGTTAGCTCATTTAACACTCACCAAAACCCACAAAGGGTATACAATTATTATCCTCATTTTACAGGGATAGCACTGAGGCAAAGGAAGTTAATTCACTTACTACTTCACATATCAAGGAAATGGGGCATCTGGGATTTGAATCCAGGCCACCCAACCCTAGCGCACCATCCTCACAATACCCATGTGAATTTCATACTCTAAACTATCCTGAATTCTCACTGTCCCTGAATATGTGACACTCATTTTCTCATCTGTTCATCTATTTTCCTTTCAAATAATACACTTTCTCCTTGCTCTTTACGCATCCAATTCTTGGGCCTGATTCAAGTTCTACCATCTCCAAATAATAGCCACTCATTGTTATAAGTCATGCAAACTTCACTCTCAATATCTGCTATATTGATTTGTGTGAATGACTCTTTTCTCCATTTAGAGTATAAAGGATCACATTTACATTTCTTTTATACAGCTAAGAAGCCCTCTACAAAAAGATATTTTGTTAGTACAGTCATGCAGTTATGGTGCTGGAGGTAAAAATAGAAAAGTTCCCTCTGTGGGTCAGATTGATTAGTGGAGACCTTGCTGAATAATTTCACAATTCTTTGCCCTTAGAAAATCATTCCAATAAAAACAGGGCTCTGCCACCCTTAACATTTCTCCATGACCTGTGCCAGCATTTTACATTTCTCTGCTTGCGTGTACTTGTTCTGATTTTATTTTGATGGAAAGTATTAATTAGAGAAAAAGGAAAATTGTCTCTGACAGAAAAACTTGAGATAGAAGTATTCTAATACATTTGTGTTTCTCTAGTGCTTGGTGTCGGAGAAGGCGATGGCACCCTACTCCAGTACTCTTGCCTGGAAAATCCCATGGACGGAGGAACCTAGTGGGCTGCAGTCCATGGGGTCGCTAGGAGTAGGACACGACTGAGTGACTTCACTTTCACTTTTCACTTTCATGCACTGGAGAAGGAAATGGCA
>NW_011494831.1:1489674-1509692 GCF_000754665.1 Bison bison bison
GGCTGCCGTCTATGGGGTCGCACAGAGTCGGACACGACTGAAGCGACTTAGCAGCAGCAGCAGCAGCAGCAGCAGCAGTGCTTGGTGTATTAAACAGATTTGTAGATGTTAATTGACTGAATATTTTTCTTCTACTGATTCTTTGTATGTTCCTCTATTAGAATATTATTGAAGTACCATTAGTTATTTATATCTCTATTTGAAGAATCATGTCTTAACAACATTTTTAAGTATCTAGCACAATTTCCCAAAATGGTCATCAGGTGGATGATAGGGGGAAAAATGAAACAGTTTAATTCTATTTCCTGTGAAACCATAATAATCACTGGTTTATTAAATCAGAACATGGTTATTGTTTTTTTTTTTTCACTCTTTTTATAGTACTTCAGTTACAAATACTCCTCTGAACTACTCATTGAGAAATTTCACTTTGATTTGATTAATATGAAAGAGATCCTGTGGCAATAGGACTGTTCTATATTTTGACTGTGGAGCTCAATTCAGAAACCTACCCATGTGATAGAATTACATAGGACTAAATGCATGTATAGAGGAGTCTAAGTAAAACTAAGGAAATCTGAACATCTGAGTAAGATCAGTGGATTTTGTCAACATCAATATCCTGTTGGATATTTAATGGTAGTTTTGCAGAGGTAATATTTGTAAGATATCACCACTGGGGAAACTAGATAAAGGAAACATGGGAACTCTCTGTGTTATTCTTAAAACTGCATGTGAATCCATAATTATCTCAAAATAAAACTGTTTTAAAATTACCAATTTCTTTACCAGTGGTTTCATAATGCCTTGAGGTCGGTGCAATTGCCATCAGCAGGATTAATCAGACGCTGTTAACCTTCCAGAATATGTTTTGGATACACAATTTGAAAAAAATGCCCCAAACCTAAAGTGGTACAGAGGGGAAAGCTATGATGAAATGGCCTTTGGATGGAGTTTTGCTCTTGGAGCTTCTTCTTCTTCTTGCCACTTTCTCTTTTTCACATTTTACTGAATTGCATTGCTGTACCCCTTGAGGAAAGTGGGACATTTAAATCTGATTCTATATTCATTCTCTGTAAGGTTGTAGAGATGTCACTGAAGTTTCCCTTTGTCTTTTGTCAACAAATGAAAAAAATGTTTCTAAATCAGATGTTAAAATTCCAGGAGAATGCTTGAAATATGGAGTGGTGTTGATTCCACTTATATAATAATAGCTGTAGTCTTTTGTGTTGTCAATATTGTAACTGTACCAAGAGCTTTCCACCCTGTCTGGAACTGGGCAGTTTGTGGAGCTAGAAGCTTTGACTGTCAAAGAAACTATTTTCCTGTGAATTGTCTCCAATTGCATCAAAAAGCTCCACTACATTGGGAATGACCAGGAGAAACCTCAGGAGGATATGTTCAGGCTGATGAGACAGTTGCTTTGTTCTCCTAGTGGTGATAAAGGCATAGATCTAGGAATGCCAGTTCATCTGCTGTAAGTCATTAAGTGCAAACAGGGTGATAAATGGGGTTAGTAATAGGAAGAAGTCCCTTCTAAGATGGTCTCAGAAGCCTTCACAGAGAACATGGACCACCACAGAGACCAGACTCTTTCCTACAGAAAAAGGAAGTCTGTGCTTATGTGCCTGTTTGCTTCTCTCTGACCTAGCTGGCTCCTATCAAAGCAAAAATCCTTTCCTTTGAATTTGAGCTGACTGGAACCTGGACTGAATCCCACTATGGTATTTGGGGGAATCCAGAAAGATTCTCCTTTTCCAGTGGAGGTCCATATAAGGCAATGGTATCCAGCCTCAAAGGATTGTGGTCAAGGGCAGATGTAGGGCTTCCTGGACTGGACACTGGCCATCATTGATCATAAATCAAGCCTTCATCTCCCAAGGACACTGGCCTTTTCTATATATATAGGTTGTTTAACCAAAGCTATACTTGTGCCCTGGGGAAGGGGAATTGCTTATAGAGCACAGATTTCTCTTCCTGGATTGACCTCTAATTATTAAGCTTTGGAAGAAGTAACTTATTTTTCATGGCACAATTCCTTAAACTTGAATATATGTGTGTGTGTGTGTATATATATCTCTCTCCACATGTTTTAATTCTATCTTTCCATTTATCACTACATTCCTGAGTTTTCCCTTCTTTCACGTTAATTCAATGACATCTCCTTCCTTCTGTTACCACTCACACATTCGTTCCCAGGTATCCTCTGGCTTATATATTTCTTCATCTAAACTTCTTATTAAAAAATCTCTTGGTACTTTCTCTCAGTTCCATTTTCTTGCACACAGCCTCTCACCCAACTCTCTGTGTGTGTCTCTGCTTTTTCTCTCCCATGCACACACACTTATATGCACTCGCCATATCCCAGTTCACTCTTGGTTCCCTGGGCTGGCACTTAGTCTTTAGCACAGTGTGGCCACTGATTTTCTTGCTACCATGGGCATAACACAAAAGTGGGCTGGGACTAGATGGAAGAGACTAGACTGTGCGAGGACTAACTGACAGAATATTGGGAGGAGGGTCATCTCCTAAACATCTTCAGTTGGGGGCTAAGGATGTGCTGAGGCAGCAGGAGAGTGTGAAAAAGCAGGTCCAACGTCAGCAGCCTGAACTAGTGGTTAGGATGCAGTAAAACTACAGTCAAGGTGGGTGGGGTGTGTGGAGGTGTTGCACTTGGGAGAGTGTTAAAAGGAAGCAGATGAAAAGTTAGAAATGATCATGAATTGGGAACTTATGGGTTATACATTGTGTTACACATTTTCTGATATTTTTTGTTGAATTTTTATAACAAAACTCTGAAGGAGATGATTGTTATCATGCAGATGAAGAAACTAAGGTTCAGAGAGGTTAGTAATTAACTGTATTTGCACACAGTAAGAAGAAATGGAGAAGGAAATGGCAACCCACTCCAGTGTTCTTGCCTGGAGAATCCCAGGGACAGGGGAGCCTGGTGGGCTGCTGTCTACGGGGTTGCAGAGAGTCGGACACGACTGAAGCGACTTAGCAGTAGCAGCACACAGTAAGTAGAGGATTTATGCCCACTTCTTCTTGGAGCAGCGATTTGAATATATTTGTTTTCATTTTGTGTATTTCTGACCCCATTCCTATTTGGTATGCACCAGAGAAGATGGGAGAAGAGAAATACCGTGCATTAGTCTTAGGAGGTGGTCTTCTCTTGACTTCAAAAGAAGCTGCAAAGCCTCTGCAGTTAAGACTGGAGGCTGATTGGAAACTCAGGGGCAGAGCTGATACCTATTCTTAAGCAATGATTGCTCAGTTTTGCTCCTGCCTTCCAGGCACATACTTCTTCAAAAGCAAAGCACTGTTTAAAAAACAAACAAACAAAAAGCCCTGAGACAAGTCTTTTGTTCATGCTTAGTCATGACTTCTAGAGATGGCAATGACTGGAGGTTGGAGCAGGGATGTGTAGAATGACAGTGAAACCAGAATACGGAGAAAAGTATAAGTTAGTGATTCCCTATGTTCTTGTGGCAAAGGAAATACAAGCATTGCATTGGAGCTCTCCTTAGTAGGAGTCTAACTCAATCAATGGAAAAGCTACCAAACAATTATAATTTGTCCACGTGATGTCAAGGAACTGATTCAAACTATTTTTGACTCAACCTGGCAAAGAAATTCACTGTTCTGGCATCAGAAATAAATCCATTGCCTGTGAGGCAGGGGAGTTGGGGGAAGAATGGATACATGTATATGTATGGCTGAGTCCCTTCTCTATTCACCTGAAATTGTCACAAGATTGCTATTCGGTGATATCCCAATAAAAAATAAAAAGTTAAAAAAAACAAAAAAAAACAGGGCTACCAAAAAAAAAATTTCTACCATTAAGCTGTTTCTCTGTGTGTGTGTGTGTGTGTGTGTTTAAATCCTATCTTTGAGGTAAATTTCTGAGACTAAAGTTCAAAACATCAAAAAATGACAGGACAGCTCGTGACCTAGACGTTTGAGTTAGATACAGTGGCTGAATAGAACTTTGTGTCATCTCCCCTGGGGAAAGACTCAGAGTGTTTTGGGCATGGGAAAAGTTGGTATTTGATGAATGAAAGAGAAGGATAGACTGTAAGAGAATGCTTTGTGCCCACCTAATGATTCTCTTCTTCCAAGGCCCATAAATAGACTACAACTGAATTCTAAGTCATGTAACAATGGTCCTTAATCCCTTTCCTTTCCAGCTTGATAAAGATGAGCACTGTGATCTTGGAAGCTATATTTTAGAGAGAGGTTACAAGAAGGAAAGAGCCAAGATCCCCGAACCACTACCAAAGAAGAGTCTGTCATCAATCAAAAACTTGTTTCGGATTTTAAGTGAGTAAAATATAGACTTCTATCATATTTGAGCCATTTCTTTAGAGCAGATATATTTATGTGTTTTATATCAGACATCCATATAGAGACTAAGCTCTCAAGTTTAATGTGAGTCCTAGAAAGTAGAAGTCTACAGCAGGAATACCATCTATAGCACACCTAACTGGTTTTACAGAGTGGTTCTGTCTCATCCAGGATCCATCATAGAAAATTATTACTGAGGTCTTTGGGGCATTCATCACTGCTTTTTACATTCTCTGTGCTCTATGGATACTACCTTGCTTTAAACACAGAGTAACAAAAAAAAATGTGATCAAATCTCCTCTAGGACACACAGCCTGCTCTCCTTAGGAAGTCACAGCTCTCTTGAAGGCCACAATCAGTTTTCTTGGCAGCTCTGTGTTCAACTGTGTTCTCAGGCTACATGTGTTGGAAAGATATTATCCCCAGTAAACCTCAAAGTAAAAACCTAATGCGAATTTGTTCTGCATTTTTGGAAGATGCTTTTCTCTTCCAATACTTCCCTAAAGCTAAGGCCTCCTGGGAAGGGAATCTGCAAAGAATTCATTTCTATCTAGAAAAGAGCTGTCCAGTAGAAACTGTGAGCCACAAATGTAATTTTACATTTTATAGTAGTAACTTTTATAAATATGTGAAATTAACATTAATAATACACTCAATTTAACCCAATGCATCCAAAATATTATTTCTACATGTTATCTGTCTATCTTTCTTCAAGCATTTTTGATGTAAATTCTGCAAAGAACCTGAAAGGCAAGCAAAATATGGTTGGACGATGTTTGGCGTAGCCAGAGTATCTGACAGTGTGGCTTTGGGAAACCTCTCTGAGTCTCTGTTTTCTCAACTCTAAACTGAAGATATTGCTATTATTCTCTAAGGATGTTGTGAGGAATGACAGACATAGTCCCCATAACGGACCTAGTCCAGTGCCTGGCAGGATCAAAAAAGCTCTCACATGTCGCTTTAAGAAATTTCATCTTTCAGGCAACAGGAAGCCAGTGAAGACTGAAAATAAAGAGTGATTTGATCAGATTTTCCATATATAAGGCAAATACTAGGGAAAAAAAAACTGAAAATATTTCATTTTTCTTATAGCTGAGCTTTGTCCCAGAAGGATGTGTTTGCTTCAGAATCTTTTCTTTAAGAAAAGAATCTTGGCTAAGCTTCGGACTGAATTTTTTTATATACCCAGAGATATCTTTGAATGAATAAGATTGAACATATCATTAGGCACTTCTACATCTTGCATTTAGGAATATAAACTTATCTTAGGATAATGCACACTGTAATATTACAGGTATTAGTTAGAATATAAATTTATGACTCTTTTTGTTGTTGCTTTATCTCCAGTGGGTTTCAATATATTATCCTGGACCTCCTTAATGAGAGATATGATGACTCTAGACCAGATGGTTCTAGACCAAATGGTTCTCATGGCTTTGTCCTTTCAGTCCCATAGTCTCTCTGGAAAACAGTGTAAGATTAAATTGGAAGATAATTGAAAAAGCTGAAATTGATAACTGAAAGATACCGATTAAATGGATTCATTTTCAGAATAATCTTGCCAGGAAAACTCGAGTTGAAACTCTCATTTGCACTTCAGCAAAAATCATAACAAATGAGTATGCCTCTTCATTTGAAAGAGCTTATTCTTTTTCAGACCTTAAACTTGGAGAAGTTTACTAGCTCCAGTGACATATGTCATAAAGTACTAGGGGAATCTGACTCAGAACCTTCTCTATATTGTTAGAGAGCAACAAGGATACACGTGATCTGCTCAATTTATTGACACTGATATGTACAGAAAGGATATAGAAAATGCCAGTTGATCCAGGGAGAATAGAAAATGTGACAATGCCACTATAAACTAGTTGGAGAGACAGTCCTCATGCATTAATTCATAGACTAATTAAGAACTGCAATGGCACCCCACTCCAGTACTCTTGCCTGGAAAATCCCATGGGCGGAGGAGCCTGGTAGGCTCCATGGAGTCACTAAGAGTTGGACACAACTGAGAGACTTCACTTTCACTTTTCATTTTCATGCATTGGAGAAGGAAATGGCAACCCACTCCAGTGTTCTTGCCTGGAGAGTCCCGGGGATGGGGGAGCCTGGTGGGCTGCCGTCTATGGGGTCACACAGAGTCAGACACGACTGAGGCAACTTGGCAGCAGCAACACAATGATAACTGAGTATACTATGCACAGCATTTGTAACTTGTGTGCTTAACTCAATTAGATAAATTTAATGGGATCTTAGAAAACATTGAAATCTGAAATGTCTGCCCACAGAAAATCAATGAACCCCAGGCAAAAATGTATGAGAACTAAAACAGATCACTAAGATTTTAACTATACAAATTGAGATTAGGCATGTAAAAGAAATGTAAATGCATAATGTATAGAGTGCTATGTGAGGGGTTACTATTAAATAACTCCTTACTGACAGTACTTCACAATGAATGCTTTCCTATGGGAAAAGATTTGAACCATCTGATGTTTTGCATAGTAAATCTTAGCAGAATCTGAGAGTTGGCCAGACTTGAGAAGCCACAGCCCATCATAGGATTCCAACATTTGTTTATAATAGTAAAAGTTTTTGCCTCCATTCTTCTCGGTCAAGGTCCGGTTAAAATGTGAAAGTATACCATCTCTGTCTATTTTAAGCTTCAGACCCCAAAGTTCTTCAGAAAATGAGAGAACTCATTCTGCTACAGTTAATCCTTGAAAAGTAATTTGAAATTGTTCCAAGAACAGAAATGTTCATGTATTCAAAGAGGTAGTTTAATGAAAATAATGATTTCACTTGCCAACATTATGAACACAAGATATTTTCTTATTGCCAGTAGAGGTTTATGAAAATATTCATGTACTTTCTGAAAATGGGGTTTCTAATGGAATCATCATGCTGTCTTGACTCCCAAGGATATCCTGAATGTGAGGATAATTCATATTCATGGTCCATCTGCCTACAGCATGAGAGAAATCATTCTAGAACTAAAATAAACTGTCTTTATTCAAAATGGAAATCAGAAACAAAAGTTTTACATAATAATACCTATTGCCAATAATTCACCAATTAAAAACTCTAACGCTCAGTAGCTCTTTGCAACCTCATGGACTGTAGCCCACCAGGTTCCTCTGTCCATGGGACTCTCCAGGCAAGAATACTGGAGTGGGCTGCCATTTCCTTCTTCAAAAAACTCTAAACTTCTATGTATAAGATGCCGTCCTTGAAACCAAAGAACTGACCACAAAATACCTGTATTTTCAAGTTCATCCTACCTGAAAGATAAAAATTAGGAAACACCACTGTTTTTCTGGTTCTGACCACTAACACTTTGGAGGAACTTCAGACATTTCTCAAATTCCTCCCAGACATTTCTAGAAGTCCCTCAGGTGAGTGGCAGATGCTTTGTGTACTGAGTGTCTGGGCTACCGTGTTTTGCCTGTTCTTCTCCTCCTCTCCAGAGCCAAGTCACGGAGCTGAGGTCTCCCATCTCCACCTGTGCCCAAGGCCCACACAGAAACTGCAAGTCCTCAATATGATAGAAGGCACACCCAGATTCTGGCACTCATGTCAACAGAACCTGAAATTCTCAACATACTTAAGAGACGTCACTAAAACAACTCTGTAGTTTTAGCTTGTCTTTATTTTTTTCTAGTTTATCCTAAGTCTCAAGCAAATGCCTGGAGTTGCTGAGAATCTGTGATACAAATAGAGAATCATCACTGCTCTTGGCAAGAATCGGGTATTATCTTAGTTCCTTTTTTATTAGGGCAAGTTCTTTCTCAAGGGTCTTCTTGGTCACTTATGCAAACTGACAGCTAAGGACCCTGATAGTTTGATCTCTAGATAGGTCTGATTTCTAATGAGAGCACAGTTTCCAACCCAGCTTGGCCCTTATTAATACAATCCTACCTGCCTTCAGAGGCCGTATAGTCTAGATGTGATAGGCACACAGACTGACCAATTACTCCAATGTACTGTACTAAGTGATACAGTGGAAGAATATCATAAAAGTCATTTAACTAAATCTGCAAATTCCTGATGGACTCCCTGGGAGGCAGAATGCCCAATTTGATGTTGAAGCATGAATGTGTTACATTTTCATTTCACTTTCAATGATGCCAAGTTCTCCTTCCCGATCAAGATGAATTAGAGAAATATGAGAAATTAAAATAGAGCCCCAGGGGCTCCAGTTTCTGGAAAAGGGTTGTGATAGCCATGTAATAGCCTGGGAAAGGCTGACAAAGCCACTTCAGGACAAACTCCTAGTAGCTGCTGAGACGATTTCCTCAAATCTTTAGCTGAACAATTCAGGCTGATCTTGAAGTTTAGGGGAGCTCTCTGGACCACTGGCACACTGCACTGAGAAGGATACCCATGAAACGTGGGGAGCTTGGTTACAGGACCTCCATGAGTGCAGAGTAACAGAGGACAACAGATGCCACATATTTTCTCTCCCTGTCTAATTTCTGAATAAGTTTCAAATCACATATTTTCTATGAGATTTGTTGGCCAAATTTTTTCTCTAATATTTCCCCAAGACTTGCTTCAACAATTGATTCAATAGTCCGCAACAAACTCAAGGCCTAAGTAGTTTTATTTGGGAAATCTGGAAATCATTTATAGTTTTTTAAGCTCTGAAAGAAATATATAGCCTAAAGGAGACAGTTACTGGTATTTGATGGAGTTGATCTTTATTTCAGAGGTAATCCAGTTAAAAACAAATGGTATGGTGACCCCCAGAAATATAACTACATATAAATATATTTTTCTATGAGCAGTTCTAAAGTGAATATTCTCAAACATTTTTCCTTCTGGGAGGATTAGACTGAGTTTGGGTTCCATCCACATAGGATTGAGGAGGAAGGTTTGAAGTATGGAGCTCAGGCTTGGTCTAAGACATGAATACATGACACTGTCTCTAAAACTCAATATGAAACACTTGTGGAGGCGAATCTTCAGAAGCAAAACTAAGGAACAAAGCACTGTGGACCCCTTTGTAGATCTCCAAACTGAGCTTTACCCCGGTTTTCACTAGAATTCTGGTTCTTGTTTTTACCTTTTAAAAATTACACATGCACACACAATATCACTCACACAGAGCCTGACAGAACAGTGAACAATGTCTAGTCTAGTCTCCAAAAGGCATTCTGTTAGAAACAGACAGAGGCAATCCAGCTCAGGAAACAGCATATAGAGAAGTCACTGTGTTAGTCGACTCAGCCTCCTGAGAGCATTCCATTGCTCAGGAAGAGGTGGCAGAGAAAAGAGAGGGTGCCCACAAGATGGAAGGCTCATTATTTTACTTTTTTTTGCAAGATCATCACTCTCAGTGTTGCAAGAGTATGGTTTGACATGAGCTGCCCGTCCATTAGTCACCTCCTGTTAGCTGTCACCCAGCTCACGGAATGGAAAGAACACTAGGGCACTGGGTCTAAATTGGCTGAGGGGATAGGAAACATGGAATGGTCATAAGTGGAAAGTATTCAGGTTCAAAACAAGTTTGTAGGGGGAAACCATACAGGAATCTGTGTGAGGCAGCCTACAAATGTTTACATAGAAAGCAGCAAAGTTGGGGGGAAAGAAGCCAAAGAAGTCCAAGCTCACGGATACCTTCAAATCTAAAGAGGAATTTCAGCAATTAACTGTTTAGCAAGTGTCTGGGGGGCCAGGAGTGGGAAGTTTTATAGTCCTAGTTAGGAAATAGATATAGAGGATTTATAATCTGCAGAATGAAAAATTAAAACTGCAATAGTAAGGTCATGTTAAACAAGATATTTTGAACTTATATCTAAGGAATAAATCAAAATAAAGTATAACAGCAATGACGTGTTTCTTTGAACTAAGACCCTATGGTTTCATTCTTGTTTCCTTTATTTTACTCCTGAAATCAAAGGGGTGATTTTTCTTCTCAAGTCAGAAAGAAACAAAGATAAATAACAGAGAAATACACCAGAGAGAAAATGTGCTATGGAGATGTTTTTAAAAACAGGGCAAAGGAAGAGAAAATTCTCTCCTAATAAATTGCTCTAAAGAAATGTCGTCATAATATTGTAATAAAAACAGATGTCTTTTTAAAATTCTGGCTTGGAATAATTAGCATAATGGTTAACATTTGATATGTCAAAACAAACTAAAGGGGTAGGTACTACTTTGGTCCCCTTTCACAAGGAGGAAAGTGAAGTTAAACAAGCTCCTTGGGATCACACAGTTCATAAAGAAGCAGCTGGGCTTTGAACCCAGGTCTATCTCACCTAAAAGTATGTGCAATTAACCAGGAGCATAAAGATTCACTCAAAGTCAATGCCTCTTAGTTTCATTTGAACTGTCCTGAACTTGCCTTAGCAATGATATAATAACATTTTGGGAAACACAATGAAGAAAAGTTTTTGCTGAAATTGTGAAACAACCTTCCTACATGAGATAACATTTTAAATCTTTGAGGCACTGGCTGCTAGAAGTGATGCTCATTAATGAATGATGGGTGGGACACTATGCCAGCCAAGCAAATGTCACTCTCCTGCCTAATACCCCAGTACTCTGTGACAACACTCGTAACCTTCACTCCAGGGCTTGACACAGCATGGGCTGCATAGTAGAGGTACAATACACACTTTGTTTTCAGCAGTTATTTTTGAACTGAAATGAACATCTTCCATCAAGTACTGGCTCAAGTGTAGCCTGACCTCCATGAAACCATTATCATAGTCATGACAGTCACACCTGTCTCAGGTCATTTAGGCTGTTTCCCACTTGGCCCTTTGCTAGCTCTAACTTATCTCACAAAGCTTAACTAAGAATTACATGAGATTCATGTAAATAAAAATGTTCTGGAAGATACAAATTTCTATGTTAATTTAAGCATCATTATTAACCCTGTCTCTATCATCACAGCCTTGGTAGTGATACTTGTGAATCTATATTAAACATCCATTGAGGCATACTGTGGGCTAAACAAATAACACTTGATTTAATTTCACAACAACCTGCCCAGGTAGTTCACCCGGCCCTGCTTTCATCAATAGAGAATGTAAAAAGTAGAGAACGTGTGAAAGGTTAGCTGCAATATAACAAACTTCGAAGTCTCTGGTTGTTAACAATCAAGACCTACTTATGAAAATACGTTGCATAAGCAAGACTTCCTCCTGTGGATTGTCCTTGGGACTGGTCTTTCTGTTTATCCTATTTAGTATTCTCCTCCAACTCTATGGTAGAGTTAGAGTTCCAGATCTTTGAAGTTAGGTATGGCTAAGAGGCCAATGAAACCAACAGGTACCAGGACAGGAAGAGGCACAGAGTGAGTGGAAGCGGCATGTGTCACATCAGGTGAAAACCTCAAGAGCTGCTGTGTGGATTTCCACTGTGCTGACCACTGTCAAAATGATAGATGATGCTCCATAGTGTGGAGCCACCATGAGCCTGTGCCCCTGACGTTTAGCAGGTAGAGAAGAACCCCCAGTTGACCATAATGATCATAAAGCACAAGTGAGGAGTAAGTCTTGGTTGTTTATCACCAGAGGCTTAAGGGTTTGTTATATTACAGCTAACCTAGTCTCTCCTGAATGATATAAAAATCCAGCTGTTTTCTGGACATGGTCACTGTTGGAGTGGAATGATAGGAAACCAGAAAGGTGGTTGGATCTCATTAGGGATAATATAAGCTTTTCTCAAGCTTCCCTTAGGAATATTGCACCAAATGAAAATGAGTACCCTTCAGGAAACCTAAACGCATATTGCAAACAAGGATACCCAAGTGCTTTACAAATTATAAATCACTCTGCAAATACTAGTTACAACAATACGTCTGCCTCAGCCACCAACGGTAGCCATGATAATGTTTTCCTATTTTGTAAGTCCATAATATTTACTCAGCTCCCACTAAAGAAATGTACTCATTTACACTGTATGTGGACAATTCAGACATCAGAGACAACTTTGCTAATCTATGTGGCAAACCAAATACACGTGGGGAGCACTAAGGTCACTTGGCAGAATACGTAGTTTGAAATGAGTGCTTCTCCGTTACCCTTTTTACTATTCATAACCTCCAGAAATATTATAGGAGAGACAAGCTCTACTCTCTCTACACCATGAGCACAGACAGAGGAATACAACGTGGGGTTAGTGGTTTGCTTACGAATGGACAGAGCTGCCGCTGGGCAATTCTCACTGCCTCCTCCCTTTGCTCCTCTTGGCAGCAGGACAGGGAGAGGCGCACAGGCTCTGTAATTGTTTTGTTTATGCCAACCCTTTTATGAGGAATAAACTTGAGGCTTAGAAACATATTGTTAGCTTGGAATGCGACATTTTTAAAACTTCCTAATCCTCACATCTACAAGATTAAGAAATTAAGAGAATATTTTCTAAATGGCAATGAAGCTTACTAAAAAATATTAAATTTTTAAGTCCTTAAAATTCAAGAAAAGGTAAGCAATGATAATATAAATGCTCCTTCTTACCACCTAGAGGGAAAAGGCTTGCTTGGCATGGCTAGCTGTGGTTAGAAAGAATAGCCACATTAGATTGTGGTTCTTACCTACGGTTTCTGGCAAAAATAAAGTCTGGACTTAGTCTCTGGAGGCAGAAGTTGGAACTTGGTCTTTAATTTCTGGTCAGTTTCTATTGCTACCAAACAAGGAGAAGCAAGATTTCCTCCTGTGGATTGCTCTTGGGACTAGCCTTTCTGTTTATCCTGTTTAAGGAATCTCCTCTATAATAAGTTTTCAGAGCTTTTTGGATGCTGTGAGCTGTTTCTCAAACAAACACACCTTTCCTACAGAGCACAAGGCAAAGGGTCTCTAGATAAGGTACAGTCATACTGCATGCTGTCAGAGTCCAAGCTTGTCAAGCTTAAAATGATGCCCCTGGCTGAGTCTCATCTCAGGCCAGTACCACTTTCTCATAGTCATTCATCTAGGAGGAACATACCCTCCCTGATTTTCCAACCATTCTCCTCCTGACAGTAAGCTTTCATAGGCACCATCCACCCTCTTCATTTCCTGATCCAAATCATTCCTTCCTTTGTTTACTTTTCTCTGGTTCTCTCTTGAGCTGATTTTATTTCACTCTACTTCATTCCATCATGTGCCCTGGTGCATGCACAAGGTAAAGTCCATGTAGACAAAGTGATTGCATTTCTCTAAGAAATTCCAACTGAAAAGTTCTACCTGGAATGGATAGAATTAGAAATGAAATTATGCAGACATGCCACACCCTTTTCCTGAGATGCAGTAATGATTCCTGGAAATATTTTGCCTACTTATACCTTTCTTTGTTTCCAGAAGGGTTCAGGGCAGCATCTTTGACAATAAAACGCATTCCTTCTTTGAAGTCTGCTGCTGCTAAGTTGCTTCAGTCGTGTCCGACTCTGTGTGACCCCATAGACGGCAGCTCATCAGGCTCCCCAGTCCCTGGGATTCTCCAGGCAAGAACACTGGAGTGGGTTGCCATTTCCTTCTCCAATGCATGAAAGTGAAAAGTGAAAGTGAAGTTTCTCAGTCGTGTCCAACTCTTAGCAACCCCATGGACTGCAGCCCACCAGGCTCCTCCATCCATGGGATTTTCCAGGCAAGAGTACTGGATCTTTGAAGTCTAGGGTAGCTTATATTGCTGACATTTGTGAAAAGAAGTAGCAGTTCTTACATTAGTAAGGCACCCTTCCAATCATGTTATCATATAGCAAAGAATTAATATTTAACTTCAAAATGATCCTGAAAACTTGTGTGAGTGACTTTGTTCTAGAAAAATGATCTGTATCTCAATCTATATCAGATTTTGAAAATTACCACATGTAAATGCTAAGTAAAATAAGAAAAGGAAGATTCTAGAGAGATGCAGATAGGAGAGAGAGAGAGGGTGACTGCTGCAGAAAATACACTTTGTCTAAGATAGTCTGAAGTTCTAGATTATTAAGGCTGTCTGAATTCTGGTTGTTTCCTTGCCACTGTAGCTTGGAAAGGCTTGTTGAGATGTCCACAGATCCATGTTGAATAAATATATCCCAAGGCTGGCTTCAGTGAAGCCAGGAACTCAGGTGTGTAGCCTTCAACTATTTAGTAAATGAAAAGTATTGAGCCCACTTGAGGGTAAAGATCACTGGGATTGGTTTTTCTTGCTCCTTTGGGAGAAATAAACCAAAGTACTTGATAAAACCACAACTGTCTGACTTTCTCTCTGGTTTAGAACATGGATACCTCATTCCCAGAGTGCACCCAGTCATCCCTCAGTTGGACATAACATTTGATGTTGCAAGCTCATTTTGCCACCATGAATTTCTCCGAAACTCTTAAGTAGAGACAACACCAGCAGGGAAAGTACCATAACACCCTTGTCAGCACTGGAAGAGATCTGGAAGTTTTTATCATTGCCTATTTTTTTCTTTCCCACATGTGATCACTGACTAGAGGTGAAATAAGTACTTCTTAGGGTGGAGCAAGAGGCATGTCTAAGGATGCTTTTCCCTACAATTTTGTCTTTTATTTACTTTTTATAGATCTGCAGCCAGCTCAGAGGACTTCAGGGACCTTGAGACTAGAGCACAAGATCTTGACATACTACAAATAAAGGCAAAGGCAGTGAGTAATCTCAGCTTAGCACAGCTGAAAAGACAGGGGTCAAGCCTGGAAGTCATTAGATGAAAAATTCAGAGCAAAAATTAAAATGAAAATATTGGCAGCTGGCATATGACCAAAACCTCAGTAATTCATTCCTTGGGTCCTCTCTGTCTTTCCAGATCATCAGCTCTCACTCTGTATTCAGAGTTACAAAAGGACCCTCCTCTATGCAGAGATCATATGAAATCCTGGTACTTTCCAGAGTAGAGTGTCATTCACCCTGATCTACATTATCTTTGGGATACCTTCTGATGCCATGCAAGCCCTAGTGATGCCTTGGTCTAGCCTACACACGTCATGGTCCAAGGAATGAGACCCACTGAGGTCCCTCAAAAACCTCACTTAAGGGCTACATACTTATAACATACAAATCTCAAGATTTATATCAAAGCCATTTATTAGCTCTGTGTGCAAATAAGTCAGGGCTCCCCAGGTGAATCAATTGGAGATAGGAATACCAGACCACCTTACTTACCTCCTGATAAATCTGTATGCAGGTCAAGAAGCAACAGTTAGAACCAGACATGGAACAACGGATTGGTTCCAAATCAGGAAAGGAGTACGTCAAGGCTGTATATTGTCACCCTGCTCATTTAACTTATATGCAGAGAACATCATGTGAAATGCCAGACTGGATGACTGACAAGCTGGAATCAAGATTGCCAGGAGAAATATCAATAACCTCAGATATGCAGATGATACCACCCTTATGGCATAAAGCAAAGAGGAACTAAAGAGCCTCTTGATGAAAGTGAAACAGGAGAGTGAAAAAGTTGGCCTACATGGCATCCAGGCCCATCACTTCATGGCAAACAAATGGGGAAACAATGGATATAGTGATCGACTTTATTTTCTTGGGCTCCAAAATCATTGCAGATGGTGACTGCAGCCATGAAATTAAAAGATCTTTGATCCTTGGAAGAAAAGCTATGACCAACCTAGACAGCATATTAAAAAATAGAGACATTACTTTGCTTCCAAAGGTCCGTCTAGTTAAAGCTATGGTTTTTCCAGTAGTCATGTATGGATGCGAGAGTTGGGCCGTAAAGAAAGCTGAGCACCAAAGAATTGATGCTTTTGAACTGTGGTGTTGGAGAAGACACTTGAGAGTCCCTTGGACTGCAAGGAGATGAAACCAGTCAATCCTAAAGGAAATCAGTCCTGAATACTCATTGGAAGCACTGATGCTGAAGCTCCAATACTTTGGCTACCTGATGCAAAGAAATGACTCATTGGAAAAGACCCTGATGCTGGAAAAGATTGAAGACAGGAGAAGAAAGAGATGACAGAGGATGAGACAGTTGGATAGCATCACTGACTCAATGGACATGAGTTTGAGCAAGCTCCGGGAGTTGGTGATGGACAGAGAGGCCTAGTGAGCTGTGGTCCATGGGGTCTCAAAGAGTCAGACATGACTGAGTGAACAGAACTCCTAGTTGACTCAGTGGTAAAGAATCTGCCTGCAAATGCAGGAGACATGGGTTCAATCCCTAGGTTGGGAAGACCCCCTGGAGAAGGAAATGGCAACTCACTCCAGTATTCTTGCCTGGGAAATCACATGGACAGGGTTGGACACAACTTAGTGACTAAATAGCCACCGCAGCAGCAGTAGTGCAAATAAGTCACCATCCAGAGCAAGGAAATCCCAATGAGAACCAATAAGAGAGGTTGTTTAAACTATCTGCAAAGAGTTAGTGAAGGTTGAGCAAGGATAAAGGGAAGTTTCCCTATTAGGACATGGAGGGGGGAAAGGGAAATTCCCTAAATTAAAAAAAAAAAAAAAAACAGCTCTAAAAAGACTGGCCAGTGTGAGCTGACGCTGAAGCCGACACACAAACACTAAAAAATGGCAAACTCTTATTCCCAGAGGCCAGCTGGTGCCTGAGACCCAGCACTGGGGTTATTAGGCCATAGCTGGAGCTCCCCTGGCTCTGCTTCTCTTCCCAAAGGTCTCTTGCTACCCAATAGGCCAATAGTTGCTAAATCCAACAGAACAAGATAAATTATGTCATCTTTCTCTCTGGGATTTTATGACTAGAGAAGATTTGTAGAGACCTCACAAGGGATACTCTCAAATTAAACACTAGATTGACATCCACTCTTTTATAATTTTATACATTTTCTCCTAAGTAGAATTCACCTGATTTTCAGGGAAAAGAGAGATGGCCTGAAAAATGCTCAAAGACATGATGCAGTTAATAAGTGCTAAAAGTTTCAGCCTACACATTCCTTTTTAAATGAAGATTCCAGTGCAGCTGAAATAGGATGATTCCATTCTAACACATGTAAAGATATTTATCATAGTTGGCAGAACAGAATTGCTTCTTCTCCATGAAATTATTTCATTCCTCTCTCAATGTTAAAAAAGTTGGATCCTTAAAAGGCTAAACTATAAAATATTGTCCCACAGCTGCACACTCAAAATAAGTCATCAAAATTCAAATGGAAACGCACTGCCCCAGCTTGTTCATTGTAGTGAGTAAAGATATAACTAGCTGTAGCTGATGATAACTGACACTAAAAAATTACCCATCTAATACATAGCATCATTGGGGTACTGGCTAGTACCACCTTTCTGGAGCTGATTACATGCATCTCTTTCCAATTCTGCATTCGGTGATCCAACTTGGCAGTTTGAAATTGGCCATGATCAGAGTTTTTAGACAAAGAAATTGGCAAACCCCACAAATCATAAGTTTTCTACCCTCTAGCCCTTCCCCCAAGCCAGCTATTAAGCATATACCAACATGCCATGGCACAGCCTTCTACTTTAATCATAGCTGAGCCTAATTTTTAAAAAGCAATCACATTTATCTGTTGTTGCTATTGTACCAACTCATAGGTTGATTAAGAAGATAGGTACTAGCAACAAGATTGCAATTCAGAGAAGGCATGGAGATAGGAGGATTCTCTTGTGGGTGACATAGAGTTATCCCTCAGTTTACTGGCAACAGCTAGCTGGTACCCTAGACTCATCAGCCAGCAAGTGAGAGTCTATGCCCAGATGCAACCTCTCCCAGATCTGAGGTCTTAAGATCTCTAGATGGTAGGCAGCTGGCATTTTCAGAACTTCCCTTTAAACAGCTGGAGCTCAATCTCAGGTTGCCAGAGGCTGAAGCCCAGATCGTCGTGTGTCCAGCTGTGCTCCAGTCCTTCTGCAGAGAGCATCTCTTATATGCAGAAGCCAAAAGGACAGGAACCCATGCATGCACTGGCCCTTCTGCCAGCCTGTATCAAATAATGCTGTTTACCTAGAGTTTTTGCATAATGATGGGGAAACAGACACAAGGCTCCTGTAAAACCACAATTCATCCACAGAGTCTACATGGTCTATGTAAATGGTCTATACGGTTTCTATGTAAATAGATCTACCTTCCTATTTACATAGACATCTACCTGTAAAGAAATCACCTACAAACATAGCCTTCTTTTAAATTCTATTTGCCACCTCTTTTTCTCCCCAACCTAGCAGTACCTACAACACTGTTAACCAAGGTTAACTCTCTCTAATAAAAGAGTAAATGAACATTCTTATATGACAGCTTTCAATAAGCAAAAGGAAAAAATTTTAGTGTAGGGCCCCTGGGTTAAAATAAACAAAAAAGGAAATGGATTCTAGTATTTGCCTGTAACACATTATGAGTTGGCAGAGAACAAACAACATTTTCTGTTCATGCAAAATAAGCATAGTGAGGAATCTCTTTGTAAGTGCAGACCAAAGTAATCTAGGCTTTTGGTGTTACCAACACGTTCTTCATTTTTTTTTTTTTTTGCAAATAACACAACCACCCTGCCCCTGACACACACACCACAAATTCACAACCAAAGTTAGAAGAGATTTAAAAAGATGATGCAGATGTGAATTGTCATGTCAGTTATTTTGTATGTAAAAATCTGTATGTGAAAAGAGAGATTAAAAAAATATATAAAACAGAATTAATAAACTCCTGGAGTTCGGCCACAAAATATGATTGAGATTAGGAGAAGGGTGAAGCTGTGGTCAAGCTGTTGATGCAAAAGCTCTGCTTGCCTGTAACCAGATGTGAATCATAACATCTCCATGGAGATGAGTGGGCAAATGACCAATGGTATATTCATGTCCACATTTAGAGGGTGAGAATTTCAATGGTTTATTGATTCCAAGTCAGGGGTTAAACAAGGAATTTTATCTAACATGAAACTCTTATGGACTCTCTAAATAATGCAGCCTGACTTTTTATTAGGCTGATCTCAAAAGGCTCCTTTATTTCTCTATAGCAGATGGTTTCCTAGTTTTACTTCATTATGATGCTACCTTCTCACTCAGGAAGTGAGAATTATATCTCTAAACCTAAAAGCTAGCTTGCTATGCACAGTGTTTCAACATGGACCATTTCTTGTCTCACTGATTTTATGTCATAATTATTGTTACTGGTCTTCATTTATAAGTACTCAATTGGAAGTGAGATGATTGCATTTGACAACCTTTTAAATTTTATTATTTGTGAGAAAGTATAATAAATGCTTCCCTGGTGGCTCAGGTGGTAAAGAAACTGCCTGCAATGAAGGAGACCCAGTTTGACACCTGGATAGGGAAGATCCCCTGGAGGAGGAAATGGCAACCCACTCCAGTACTCTTGCCTGGATATTCCATGGACAGAGGAGCCTGGAGGGCTACAGTCCACGTGGTCACAGATAGTCAGAAACAACTGAGCGACTAACACACACATAATAATAAATGCAACTGGGAATATTATTTAATTATTTCAGTTCAGTTCAGTTGCTTGGTCGTGTCCAACTCTTTGCAACCCTGTGAATTGCAGCACACCAGGCCTCCCTGTCCATCACCAACTCCCGGAGTTCACTCAAACTCATGTCCATCAAGTTGGTGATGCCATCCAGCCATCTCATCCTCCATCGCCCCCTTCTCCTCCTGCCCCCAATCCCTCCCAGCATCAGAGTCTTTTCCAATGGGTCAACTCTTTGCATCATGTGGCCAAAGTATTGGAATTTCAGCTTTAGCATCATTCCTTCCAAAGAAATCCCAGGACTGATCTCCTTTAGAATGGACTG
>NW_011494831.1:1509906-1527671 GCF_000754665.1 Bison bison bison
TTTCACTTTCATCAAGAGGCTCTTTAGTTCCTCTTCCCTTTCTGCCATAAGGGTGGTGTCATCTGCATATCTGAGGTTATTGAGATATCTCCCAGCAATCTTGATTCCAGCTTGCGTTTCATCCAGCCCAGTGTTTCTCATGATGTACTCTGCATAGAAGTTAAATAAGCAGGGCGACAATATACAGCCTTGACATACTCCTTTTTGTATTTGGAACCAGTCTGTTGTTCCATGTCTAGTTTTAACTGTTGCTTCCTGATCTGCATATAGGTTTCTTAAGAGGCAGGTCAGGTAGTCTGTTATTTCCATCTCTTTCAGAATTTTCCACAGTTTATTGTGATCCACACAGTCAAAGGCTTTGGCATTGTCAATAAAGCAGAAATAGATGTTTTTCTGGAACTCTCTTCCTTTTTCCATGATCTGGCGGATGTTGGCAATTTGATCTCTGGTTCCTCTGCCTTTTCTAAAACCAGCTTGAACATCTGGAAGTTCACGGTTCACGTATTGCTGAAGCCTGTCTTGGAGAATTTGAGCATTACTTTACTAGCGTGTGAGATGAGGGCAATTGTGTGGTAGTTTGAGCATTCTTTGGTGTTGCCTTTCTTTGGGATTGGAATGAAAACTGACCTTTTCCAGTCCTGTGGCCATTGCTGAGTTTTCCAAATTTGCTGGCATATTGAGTGCAGCACTTTCACAGCATCATCTTTCAGGATTTGATATTTACTTGGTATTAATTAATACCTTTAATTAATTCCAAGTATTACTTGGTATAATACAAGTAATACAAAGTATTATATTAATACCAAGTAAAACTAGGTGTCAGACAAGAAAGACAAAACCTCAAAAACCTAGCATGTCACATATGGGTCTTGAGTGTCTTCTAATTTAAGACACATCATCAAGATAATGCAAATGATTGTTAAGGAACATGGGAGTTGATATTTTAAGGTGGAAATTATGAGGATCTTTGAGCAAGGGTGGAAGTGAGATTAATGCTAAAAGTGCTAAAGCGATGAGATCCTCCACAGGGAAAGAAGCTACCCTCTCCTTTCTCTTCCATTTTTCTCTTTGTAACTAAAATCTTCAGAAATGTTCAAATTGTGTTAAGGGGTATTTTGAGATGGGCATTCTCATGTAATGCTCATGACACAATAAAATGGTACTTTTAAGGGAGGCAGTTTGGCAAAATAAACCAAGAACTTTAAAAATGCCCAATTCTTTGTCCCAGTATTTCTCTATTAAGAATTAGTCATGATATCAAACAAAACAAAACACCATAAATTTCCAAGTACAAGGGAATGATTAAATAAAGACATATAAGTAAGAATAAAATAGTGCATTTTTACAAAAATGTTTTTTATGGAATATGTAATGTGTTGAGAATATATTTAAAATATTCTATCAAATGAAAAGACTGATACTACATTGCATATACATTATGTCCTCAATGTATACATATACACACAAAAATACAAAGACAGATATAATAGACAAAACACTGAGAAGAAATTTGCCAGAGTATTTAAAGTGGTTATTTCAGGATGGGAGAGGGGAATAATGATGAATTGTATTTAGTTTATTTATATTGCATTATACTTTACAGTGGTTTACAGTGGTTTACAGTGAGCACTAGTTAATTTTTCCATATGTACATTTTTAATGGCAAAAAATGATATAGAAATACTATATAAACATCAAGAAATATAAAAATGTATGAAGTAAACGGGGCTTCCCTGGTAGCTCAGCTGGTAAAGAATCCTCCTGCAGTGCAGAAGATCCCGTTTTGATTCCTGGGTCAGGAAGATCCCATGGAGAAGGGATAATCTACCCACTGCAGTATTCTTGGGCTTCCCCTTGGTGACTCAGATGGTAAAGAATCTTCCTGCAGTACAGAAAACCTGGGTTTGATCTCTGGGGTGGGAAGATCCCCTGGAGGAGGGCATGGCAATCCACTCCAATATTCTTGCCTGGAGAATCTCCATGGACAGAGGAGCCTGGTGGGCTACAGCCCATGGGGCCGAAAAGAGTTGGACACGACTGAGCAACAAGCACAACACAGCATAAAGTAAAAGATGGAGATCCTTTCCGTAATTATTCTCCAGATGTGCCTGCTTAACAACAGGAAAAGTTTAATAGAGTTTATCTTTCCAGACTGTTTATGTCTATATGTATATACAAAAGTATACACATATATGTACTTATATAATTATTTCATTAAAATATAACAATTTTTTATTTTACATTAAATAAAATACTTAGGATATTTCCTTGTTGTCATAGGGAAATATATCATCTTTAATTTACTTTAGTTTTTAGAGCTGTCTTAGAGTCACAGCAAAATTGAGCAGAAAGTACAGAGTTCCCGTGCACAATATCTCTGCCATCTCCTCCACTGCAGAGAGCTTCCCCCTATAGATACTACACATCAAAATGGTATATTTGTTACAATCAATGAAACTATATCGACACACCACCACCCAAAGTCCAGCGGTCATGTTCAGATCCATTTCTGTTATTGTGCATTCTATGGATTTTGACAAACATATAATGACACACATCCACCACTATAGTATCACATAGCACCGAACAGTTTCACTGCCCTAAAAGTTTTTGGGCTCTATCTATTCATCCTTCCTCCCAGTCCCTAGCAACCACTGATGTTTTTATTGTGTCCATTGTTTTGCCTTTTCTAAGATGTCACATAGTTGAAATAACACAGTATGTAGCCTTTTCAGATTGGTTTCTTTCACTTAGTAATACAAGTCTGAGGTTCTTCTGTGTTTTTTTCATGGCTTCATAGAATATTCTATGTGTATTTGAGAAGAATGTATAGCCTGCTGTTGTTGGGTGGAGTGGTTTGTGTATGCCTCTTATGTCCCAAGTCTATGTCATCTGACCAGTGAGTATCATTCCCCATTTACATTTAAAACTAATTAATAATAGGGAAGGCTTTACTATTGTCATTTTGTTTATTGTTTTCTGTGCATCTTATAGCTTTTTTTGCCCCTCCTTTCTTCTCTTAGTGCCTTACATTGTGTTTTGTTGGCTTTTTTAATATAGTGATATGCTTTGATTAGGGCTTCACAGGTGGTGCTAGAAGTAAAGAATCTGCCTGCCAATTCAGGAGAGGCAAGAGACATGATCCCTGGGTTGGGAAGATCCCCTGGAGTAGGAACTGGCAACCCACTCCAGTATTCTTGCTGGGAAATTCCATGGACAGAGGAGACTGGTGAGCTATAGTCCATGGGGCTGCAAAAAGTCAGACGTGACTGAGTACACATGCAAGTACAAATACACACATACACACACACAGAGAGAACTGAATCACTTTGTTCTACACCTGAAACTAATACAACATTGTAAATCAACTATGTTGTTGTTGTTGTTCAGTCACCAAGTCGTGTCCAACTCTTGTGACTCCATGGACTACAGCACACCAGGCTTCCCTGTCCCTCACCATCCCCCAGAGTTTGCCCAAGTTCATGTCCATTGAATCGGTGATGCCATCCAACCATCTCATCCTCTGTCGCCCTCTTCTTCTGCCTTCCATCTTTCCCATCATCAGGGTCTTTTCCAATGAATCAGCTCTTCACATCAGGTGGCCAAAGTATTGGAGCTTCAGCATCCATCCTTGCAAACATTATTCAGGGTTAATCTCCTTTAAGACTAATTATTTTAATCTCCTTGCCGTCCAAGGGACTCTCAAGAGTCTCCTCCAGCGCCACAGTTCGAAAAGCATCAATTCTTTGGTGCTCTGCCTTCTTTATTGTCCAGCTCTCACAACTATACTTCAATTAAAAAAACAGTCTGTTCGTGTAATCAGACATGGAGTTAGCATATCAGGTATTTGTTACCCTGATGCTTTTGGGTGATTTATGGGAGATGGGAAAGTGTCCAGTATTATTCTGTCAATTGAAAACCAGACACGAGTGAGTGGCTTTTCAAAAATTCTGTAGCCATTTATATTTCTTCACTTATTAATTATATGTTCATATTCTGATCATTACTTTTTTTTCTTTCAGATATGTACTTTTAGTCATCAAACAAAATTGAAAATTAATGAACCATTTTCTCTAAGAAGGGTGGCAGTGACCGTGATGTGAATAGTAAAGTCAGAGCTGATAGGAAGATTCAGCATTTAGTCCAATGGAGTTAGTCTTTGGAATGTTCCCATTGTAGTCTGTGACCTAGGAAGCCTTCTTTGGTGAGAACTCAATGGTCTCATTCCTGGGCCTAGTTCATCATCTGATTATTTTAGGTGCCATTTAAGAAGTATAATGAGAGATGACAAATTGGAAAGGTAAGCTTCCCTGCTTGTTGCTCGTGTTTAGTCACTCAGTTGTGTCCGATTCTTTGTGATCCCATGGACTGTAGCCTGCAAGGCTCCTCTGTCCATGAGATTTTGTAGGCAAGAGTACTGGAGTGGGTTGCCATTTCCCCCTCCAGTGTATCTTCCCCACCCAATAATTGAATCCAAGTCTCCTGTGTCTGCCACATTGCAGGCAGATTCTTTACCCACTGAGACATCAGGAAGCCCTGAGTGACCTTGAATATTCTTTTTTTATATCTACTTTCTTCTCTTTCCCTTATCCCATCATCAACAGAACTATCAGGGGCCACTTGCTTTGTCATAAGAATTTGAAGAAAATAATTTAATAACATTTATCTTAATTTGGAATGACTTGAAACTTAGATACATTCAGATTTAGTTTAATCTATTTCTTGCTTAATTACTCAGCATATTGAAAAGGCAAAGCAAGACAAATCAAAACAAAATGCATTTCTGATTCATATGTGCACAGATATCAATGTGCTGAGATGCATATGAAATGATGTTACTTTTCTCTTTCTAGTTTTATAACTTCCAGATCATTTTGGCCAAAATTAAATAAACCAAATCACTGATCACAATACAGACATATTACAAATAGCTCTGTATCTCTACATACATGCATTATTTAAGCAAACATGGGGTTGAGTCCAACTTTCCTCTTGATCATTATAGATTAGGAAGAAGTCATAAATTGGGTATAAATTGGAGAGAAGGCATTTAATAGTCAAACTTTATATTAATATAAATAATAGGTAACTTTATAAATTAGATAATCAAATATTTAAATTTAAATATTGTGGCTTATCCAAAACTCTCTAATTTCTCTCAGATAGACTAAAACAAAACAAGATTAGTCACAGGACTGTTATTTTTCACAACTACCAAAATGCTGTCAATTACTGAAGTATTTATGCTCAAACAGAAAAGCACAATGTTGTAATTTTACAATTTCAAGATCTTGAAAGCAGACAGTAGACAATATTATAAATCACTGCCAAGTGGTGAGAAGGGAATGAGGAAAAGAATAAGATAAAGTGATAATCCTCAAAAACTTATGACAAATGAAAGGTATATTAGTCACATTATTTCATCCTTAAAATGTTTGTTCTGAATACTAGTACCCTGTTTACCCATGGCCAACACACCATGAAAAGACTATCTTTGCCTGAACTACTGCACATTCTGCCTATATGACTCATATTCCCAGACATTAATTGATTTTGAAGTAGCTGGATTTTCCTCTCTAATTTCAAAATCAATTTGGCAAAAACTGGAAAACTATAATAAAAAGCAGAGGAAGATACTCCCAAAACTACATAAAATGCATTTGGCAATTAGCTTGGGTTATTCATGATAAAAGCCTCAGAAAAATTAGCCTTTGTATTATGAAAAACACTTGGAAAATATTTTTGAAATTTTGGTGACACCCCGTTCTTCGTGAAGAAAAATTAATCATAGTATTGATGCAGTGGAAAACACAAGGGAATTTTCAATGAAATGTTTTCTCTCTTTTTTACTGATGCAATATTTGAAATGGGAGCACAGGGCATTTTTCTAAGCAAAGCAGTTGTCTGCAAGCATGACTCTTTTCAGCAATTCACCTGTAGGCCTCTGAACAAATAATTGTGGACATCAAATTGAAAGACATGAACTCAGCCTGTTTCCAATTGAACTGTGGTCTTTATCATTAAGTAAATAATTTATAAATCTTTTGCATGTTCTTCGTGTGTCCTTCTTCTTCCAGGAAAGAGGTAAGGGCCTTTGTTGGAATCACATGGAGTCTGGATCAGAGTTGGGACCAGAGCCCACAGCATCTCCCTGCTGGCCCAGAATCTACCTCCTTATCATGTTACCTGACTTGTTTTTCTTAAGATCTCTTCACATTAGCTTAGTACCATGCAAAAAAAAAAAAAAATATTCTAGTTATCATAGCTGGAAAAAGCAACTCACTGCAATGTGACAAGATCTGGGGCCAAGCAGAAGCTAAAGCATGGCAATGACTTCTATCCAGAGATAAGGATACTAGCTGTGACCCATGAATTCCCACCCTCTGGCCTAGGCACTTGACATTTGAGGTTTCCTCTTGGTTTGTTGGGCTTATAGGACAGAACCTCTGTGGGTTAAAGTTCAAAAATTCAATACCGTAGTTCAAGGAGCAGTCCTCTGGGAGAAAAGTCATGCAGCAAGACTGAAACAAGGTTTGGACACAGAATAACCCAACCAAGAGCACTTAGGCAAAAATTATTTACAAATTGAGCAATATTCCTACTGGTCATGCTATTGATGACTAATACATCTAAATTGGTGTGGGTGCTTCAAAATCATCCATCAGATTATTAAAAAGGGATTTCTTATTCCTTCCATTAGTTATGTCTATGACTCTTTCCCTGGTGTTCATCATCACATGGCAAATCATGCCAATTTGTGGAAAACAAGGCATGGAGAGGTAAGTGAATACCCAAATTGGATATTTCAGCTATGAAAATGAACTGGAACCAAAGAATATAATTTCAAATCAAAATTTGTCCTCAGTCTTTAAGTTCAATTTTTTTCTTCTTTTGTGCCAGTAATACACATCATTCAGGAAACAAGAAAAAGGAAGGTTCACCAACCCCCAAAATTTCACCTTTCTTCTTGTACAATTCATTTCTCTTTTTCTCTTGCATTCTTATCACCTTCTTTCCTCCCTTCTTTCTCATCACTCTCTCCATTCATTTATTCACTCTTTCAACAGTCATTTAGTTCCAGATGATATTCTAGGTGCTTGAATTCATCAGTGATAAAACAACTGAAATCCTTGCCTTCATGCAATTTGCAGTCTCCTTTCTCCTGCATATAATATTAGCAGTGCTGATACAGCTTAAGGCCTCAGAAGCACCTGTTCTGTTGTTTTGATCCACAACTGCTGTCTCTCTTCCATGATACCTATATTTTCTCTGCATAGAGGTGAGGGTCACATGGTGAGAAAAGGAGAGCTCTATCTAGGCACTGCAGAAGGGTACTGTAAAAAATTCTCAGTCCTATGAAGAAATAGCCCAACCAAACTGAACCGAAGTACAACATCACAGCTCATGTAGACGTTCTAGTCCTCTAGATTTGAGATGAAGTCAGAGGTTATGAATACAATTCTATTTGGCATTATGAGAAAAAGGTAGGATTTCGAGCCATACAAACCTGGGGCTGTATTTTAGTTCTGTAGTCTGGGGGCAGGTCACATAACCTCTTTAGGTCTCAGTATCCTCAACTCTTAAGTAAATTTAACATCGTTTACCTTATGGGTTCTATCGCTATTTTATTCATTCATCCATTTATTCATTCAATGAGTATTTATTATTCTCTAAGTTATTCTCTTAATTTTTATTAAGCCCTTTCTATGCATCTGGCACTGCAGTAAATACTGGAGTTGACAGTGAAGGGATAATGAAGGGACAGAAATTGTTGCCATCACAGAGGGCATTACCACCCCAGGGAGTAAGCTCCTGGGAGAGGAAGCATGTGAGGGAGGGGTTAGTTTCAATCATGATTGAATCTATAGGGTAACTGACTCTTAAATAGTCAGGAGAAGTACGTCAGAGAGTGGGAGGGTCTAGACACTGGCTGTGGATCAGATCCTCTCTGAGTTGCTTCCTGTGACACATGCAGTCAGGGTGAGAGGCCTGAGCAGACGACAGAAGCATCCTGATCCAAGGAACAGAAAGACTGCAGCTGCCAGCAGAGAGCACCACAGACACTAAAATGTGAGGCCCATGCCTCCTGTGGGAACTGAAATGAGGGGGGTGGTAAGGCAGAATAAAAAGCTGCAATCACAGATGTCTCTGGACCCTCTCAGACCCCATCCTTAGTCTAGAAACAAAAGGACAGTTGCAGGACAGCTCAGCACTGCCTTCATCTCTGCACTGCAGTTGGGGACCCTGTGGAATGCACACAGGTTTAAAGCCAGGAAAAATATGACACTCCAGCCAGTTCGAATGGCTTGTTAAGTCACAAGTTATTAGAGGATGTCAGGGAACCTTTGTAGCTACACATTGACTCTCTGGTGATGAAGATTCAGTGCTGTCAGACATTCCACATTTGTGGGCTAAAGGCCAAAGAGTAAACCCCAGATTCCTGCTTCCTGGCTCCTCAGTTCTCGGGTGCTTCAGCAGCAAAGAGACTTCACCCCAAACTCAGCCAAGCCAGCACTGAAAGCGTTCCTTTCACAACAGGAAGTCCCCCGGCGATGGCAGAACTTGGTTTGGCCAGTATCACCTTCAAGGGCTGCCGCTCCACTGGCTCTGGGCACAGAGCTTTCTTCGGGAATGCGGACACTGCATGGTTTGCTAGCTGCTTCAGCTGTTCTGAACAAATGAATCCCCATTCTAGGGGACTCGAAACTACATAGTTTCACTCTGTCCTCTTGTGTTGGCAGCTGCCTTTCAGCATTGCCCTGCCCCACAAAAACCTCAACACGGATCCCTTGTATGCATGGTATACAATAAAACCTTTCATTCCTGCTTTGGCACCTGCAGCCCTGGGTGAACAGCGCCATGGAGTAGAGAAAGCATTTCCCAGAGTGTGGCGCTGGGGACCCCACCCATGCAACAGTTGAGCAGAGGCAAGTGAAAGCTGTATGCATGCTTGAGGGGAAGGGAGGAGGGTGAACCTTGGGAGAACCATTCTTGCAGCCAGCCTGTGTGCTTTGAACATCAACTGCATGTGTTCTGGGCCATGCACTGAGAGCAGAACCCAAACTTTGTCCTTAACATGTTTGTAGCTCCCAGGGTGAATCAGGCCATAGAGGCAAATGTGCCAGTCAGTGTTCTTGGTTATGAGCCACTGAAACCATTTTTGATAAGACAGCTGCCTCTGGGAGCCAGGCTCTAAGGTTTCCATTCTGTCTACCAATTATTAGCTGTAGGACTTGTATTACAATCACTTAACCACTCTGTATTAGAATCTCATTTGTCAAATGAGAATTACATTAGTATGTGTTACTTGAAATGATTAAAATGCTGAATCCATGGGAACTAACTGGAGCACTGTCTGGCTCATATTTGCATTTCATGCAGGGATGCCCACAATAAAGGACAAAAATGGCAAGGACCTAACAGAAGCAGAAGAGATTAAGAAGAGGTGGCAAGAATACATAGAACTGTACCCAAAAAAGCTCTTAACGACCCAGATAACCAGATGGTGTGGTCGCTCATCTGGATCCAGACAACCTGAAGTGTGAAGTCAAGTACGAACAAAGCTAATGGAGGTGACAGAATTCCAGCTGAGCTATGTAAAAATCCTAAAAGATGATGCTGTAAAAGTGCTGCACTCAATATACCAGTAAATTTGGAAAACTCAGCAATGGACACAGAACTGGAAAAGGTCAGTTTTCATTCAAATCACAAAGAAGGGCAATGCCAAAAATGTTCAAATTACCATACAGTTACACTCATTTCACATGCTAGCAAAGCAATGCTCAAAATCCTTCAAGCTAGCCTTCATCAGTACATGAACTGAGAACTTTCAGATGTATAAATTGGGTTTAGAAAAGGCAGAGTAACCAGAAATCAAATTGCCAACATATGCTGGATTGTAGAAAAAACAAGAGAATTCCAAAAAACATCTACTTCTGCTTTATTGACTATGCTAAAGCCTTTGACTATGGATCACAACAAACTGCAATATTCTTAAAGAGATGAGAATATCAGACCATATTACCTGTCCCATGAGAAACCTGTATGCAGGACAAGAAGCAACAGTTAGAACTCAACATGGAGCAATGAACTGGTTTAAAATTTGGAAAGGAGTACATCAAGGCTGCATATTGTCACCCTGCTTATTTAACTTACATGCAGAGTACATCATACGTAATGCTGGGCTGGATGACTGAGAAACTGGAATCAAGATTGCCGGGAGAAATATCAACAACCTCAGATGTGCAGGTGATACCACTTTAATGGCAGAAAGTGAAGAGGAACCAAGGAGCCTTTTGATGAAGTTGCAAGAGAAGAGTGAAAAAGATGGCTTAAAATTCAACATTCAAAAACAAAGATCATGACATCCTGTCCTATCATGGAAACTGTGTCAGATTTCATTTTCTTGGGCTCCAAAATCAATGTGGATGGTGACTGAACCCATGAAATTAAAAGATGTTTGCTCCTTGGAAGAAAAGCTGTGACAAACCTAGACAGTGTATTAAAAAGCAGAGACATCACTTTGCCAACAATGGTCCATATAGTCAAAGCTATGGGTTTTTTCCAGTAGTCATGTATGGATGTGAGAGTTGGACCATAAGGAAGGCTAAATGCTGAAGAATTGATGCTTTTGAACTGTTGTGCTAGAGAAGACTCCTTAGAGTCCCTTGGACTGCAAGGAGATCAAACCAGTCAATCCTAAAGGAAATCAACACTGAATACTCATTGGAAGGACTGATGCTGAAGCTGAAGCTCCAATACTTTGGCCACTTGATGCAAAGAGCTAACTCACTGGAAAAGATCCTGATAATGGAAAAAATTGAGGGCAAGAGGAGAAGGGGACAACAGAGGATGAGATTGTTGAATGGCATCACTGACTCAATGGACATGAGTTTGAGCAAACTTAGGGAGATAGTGAAAGATCTATCTTCATGAACTGCATGCTTCAGTTCATGGGTTTGAAAAGAGTCAGACGTGACGTAGTGACTGAAAAACAACAACTGATTCATATTTAACCTTCAGGAGGTTAGCTCTAACATTATCATGAATTTATCCTTAACCATAAAGCTGTAGACACAAATTCATAAAATGGCCAGGCACCAAAAGAGGCTGAGAAATGGAATCCATTGCAAAGTTTCTGCTGCATGCACAGCCTGATTTGACTGCTGCTCCGGCACCACTGCCACAACTCATGTTAGACAGCACTGCTACTATGGCTGGTCACTCCAGTTGCCACCACTGAACACTGCTATCATGCGATTAACTATAAATGCGTTGTTTCCCACTTGCTCCAAATTCAAAGTTCTACTTGGAAGCAAATAACTGTCAAAGCCCAGTTTCCCTATCTGAGACTTAGACGTTAGGATTAGGCAGAAGTCACATCTGGTCTGCTCTCTTTTCTGTCCTGGGAAGTTGTATTCTGGCTGCTATCAAGGCTCCCACAATGATGGACTGCTTCACTGTAGTAAGGGTAGTAATTATGTCCATGCAGTAATGTGGACAACAACAAATGCCCATACAAAATAATGATTCAGTAGTAGACGTATGAAGTTAGGGACATAGCAGTCACCACCTAATACTTTTTTATTGAAGTATAGTTGATTTACAATGTTCTATTAGTTTATGGTGTACAACAAAGTGAATCAGTTATATTTATTTACAGATATATATACACTTATCATATGCTTTTCTATTGTAGGTTATTACAAGATAATTTCCTGTGCCAAACAGCAGGCCCCTGTTATCTATTTTATATATAGTAGTGTATATCTACTAATTCCAAACTCCTAACTTGTGTGGTTTAGTCACTAAGTCATGTCCAACTCTTTGCAATCCCATGGACTGTAGCCTGGCAGGCTCCTCTATTCATGGGATTTCCCAGGCAAGAATACTGGAGCGGGTTGGCATTTCTTTCTCCATGGGATCTTCCCCAACCAGGGATTGAACCTGAGTTTCCTGCATTGCAGGCAGATTCCTTAGCAACTAAACCACCAGGGAACTTCTAAATTATCCCTTCCCATTTTCCCCTTCAGTAAGGGTAAGTTTGTTTCCTATGTCTTTGAGTCCATTTCTGCTTTGTAAATAAGTCCATTTGTATCATACTTTAGATTTGAAACATAAGCAGGTGCACAATTTAGAATTCAAGGTGTCATCCTTGACCCCTGCCTCTCTCTTACCCACACTTCCAATCCATCACCTTTCAGTTTCACTGCTTATCCATCGCTTAAATCCACTCACTTACCTTCAATTTCCTAATCTCAGCCCACCGTTACTGTGTTGTTAGACCAGTACACCATCCTCATGGCTGAGCCCCCTCCATGGCCCCAGCCCCTGTTTAGTCTATTCCCACACAGCAGCCACAGTGATCTTTCCAAATTGCAAATATGAGACTTGATTATCCCTCCAGTTTTTAATGGCTTCATATATCTCTTAGGTTAAGGACAAACCTCATTAACACACTCACAGGATCCAGCCTGCCTTGGGGTCTCCCTCCCTTGTAAGTCCACATGTGCTCTGCTCTCCCTTCCTCATTCCGCTCCAGTCACTCTGTTCTCTGTCTAGTCCTGAGGAGCCAGATGCTCTCTCTGCCACAAAGTCTTTGTCCATGTCCAGTACTTCTCTCCCCTCTTCTCTTTTGATCCCTATCCTTATTCAGTTCTCAGATCAAGAGATACTTCCTCATGGCGGCGAGGGGGGAGGGGGCTTCTCTGACCTTCATGACCAGGATAAATCACCTCATTACAGACTCCCATGGCATCCTGAATCGCTCCTAAATGGACATTCATCACAAATGCCATTTTTCAATTGTGTGACTATATATACATGTCACATGAAAATATGGACTATGCATGATTCTATTCACCATTGCCTAGCATCTTCCATTTGTTGAGTGAATGAATGAATGAATTGAAAAATGGCTTCTCATTGGAGGTTAATATATCCTTGATGTTTGAGGGATTAGTCAGAATTTGTTGGATGAAGAAAGGAGAAATAAAAGTATCCCAGGAGAGGAAATAACGAATCAAAAGTTGTAGGACATGCGAGGGAATGGTGTGTTCAGAGAAAGTTTCACACAGCTGGTATGTGAGTGATGGGAGATGGGTGAAGGATATAAGAAAAGCTGCAAATGAAGTGAAGTTTGGGTCCTGACTGTGAAGTTCCTTGAATGTGTGCTAAGGAATTTAGAACTTTATCTCTGGGCATGGAGAGAATCTGATAAGGCAAAGAAATTAAGCATCAAAAATGCAGGATGAAGGTTGAAGCAAGAATATACCTTCTGTCTTTAAAATTTGATAATGTCAAATTAGCAACCATTTGTACTTCCACAGCAAAGTTCTACTTACTCATTGTAAAATTAAAGAAAGTTATTCAAAAAATGCCTTAGACTATGTTTAGATGTCTGTTTTAAGTAAGTGCAATCAGATTTTTTTTTTTTTTATTATTCTCTACTTCCAATATCTGTTTCCCAAATGATTATTATTCACATTCCAATGAACAGATGTCACATAGCCAGCTGGAAAAACTCAGTTACATATAACATGATCAATCAATAGAGGGCCTCTGTTTTCAGCTCAGTACAAGTTATTCCTATTAAGTTGATGATAATAGCTAGAGTAGAATATAGTTCTAACAAGTTTTTAAAATAAAACCATGCTTCTCAAATTTTGGACTTTGGCTCGTTACACTCTGAAAAATTCTTAAGGACTTCAAAGAACTTTTGTTTATGTGGGTTACATCTGTGGATATTTAATATACTAGAAACTAAAACTTAAATTTTTAAAATATTTATCAATATATTTTAAAATAACAATAATAAACTACTTAAAATACTTAACATATTTTGTGAAAATAACTATTTTTCTAAAAACAAAAAAAAAATGTCTTAAGAGACAGCTGATTCTCATATTCGTGTAATCTGGTATTTAATCTGCTTAATGTTTCATCTGCATTTAATCTGTTGTGTTGCCTTATACAGATATATAGTTAGGAAAGGAGAAGTGCTTTGATATCTTTATGAATAATCATGACACTGCATCTCAACTTGAAAAGTAATAGTTTCTTAAAAGTCAGTTGCAATATGGAATATAAAACCATATCAATTAAACTTGCATGCTCTGAAACACTAAAGTTCATTAGTCTCCTTTGCACTTTGAATGGAACTTTTACTCCTACATGATTGAGTAACATCATGCATTGGTCATTTGGGAAATAACCATTCACTGAGTTGTGTAGGCTTTCGAAATTTTGAGACATTTTATTATGGCATATCAAAAAAAATCATACTCATATAATAACTATAAACAGAATACAAGCTTTAAAAATTGTTAATCACTATGTTGTACACCTAAAGTTTATAGAATATTATACATTGACTATACCTCAATAAAATAAATAATTTTTTAAAAGGGAAAAAATTAACATCACCACTAATCTTATCAAGAAAAACTTTTAATATTGGAAAGCTGTCAAGCTCCTGGTGATAAGTATGGAAATATAAGCTTTCAAAACTTTAATTTTACTTGAATGCTTAAAATTCTTACATTGGCAACAAATTCCATAGTTGTTTTTCTTGAAGGGACATTGACTTTGTTAATTCTAAGAAAATGTCTGCCAAATACCCAAGTCTGAATAGCTATAACTTGTCATTCTTTAAATAAAAATGGCATTTCATCAAAAACATGTCTAATTTAGCTTGAACTTGAATAAATGCACACATGCTTCCTTTTTTAGACAACACCATACTTCAATAAGAAGTACTGTGCATGTTACTTCCTATTTTGGCATAAAAAAAGTAAACCAAAAAAAGTACTCAAAGATCAAGACAATAAAATTAATAGTTCTTCCTGCTGCATTAGGACAACCATGTGAAAAAAGAATTACTTTCTGCAAACCTGCAGAGGCTAAGTACACAGTGAGTGCCAGTACGGTGTGGTGTCACCACCTCGATTTCTGCTTGAGCACCAGCACTTCTGCTCATCAGTGCTTTTATAGAGTCAGTAGGAATGTCAACAGCGACAAAAAGGAAGATAAGATGTAAATATTATTATAAAATTATGAAAGCTGACTCATTGGGTGAGACCCTGATACCAGAAAAGATTGAGGACAGGAGGAGAAGGGGGCAACAGAGGATGAGATTCTTAGATAGCTTCATCAACTCAACAGACATGAGTTTGAGCAAACTCCAGGTGATAGTGAAGGACACGGAAGTCTGACATGCTGCAGTTCATGAAGCGTCGAAGAGTTGGACATGACCGAATGACTGAACAAAAACAACATTATTATAAAAAGAATTTTGACCTCCTGAACCACACAGAAGAATCTTAGGACATCAAGGTGTTTGTGAACAAATCCTTGAGTGCTGCTAAAATAGAAATTAACTTAGAGGCATAGTGGTTTGCTTATAATGAAATAATGGACTCAGCCCACAGCCCTAACCAATTCATGTTTTTATGGTTTTTAAGAAAGTCCGTCTCTGCATCTTTTCACTACTTCAAGAGCAATATGTGACCTCTCAAGGAAATGATCACAAGTCAAAGGAAATTTTTTAAAGCATTCTGGTGACTCATTAGTTTTGGCCACTGCAAAGGCTACCTATATATTGATGGTAAAGAAAGAAGTAATTTATGCTGAGTCCATGGTTGTTATCACTAAATATCCATGTAGTGACTCTGAGCAACCAAGACCCGCCAATAATAGTAAGTAAGTTATTTTAGAAAAATGTATAAAATGTCATTTTGTTAAATAGCTTTTCAGATAACCAAGGCTAAACAGGAACATAAGGGGGTAAGGCAGATTTCTCTCTTTAATTGGAAAAGTAATACCTCAGACCACAACACTATTCAGAATGATCTTCTCCTCTAGTGATTCATTTCATAACACAGGTTAATTCTGAACAAGCAGGGAAAGTTTTCACCCAACACTTTATCATACCGACCTGTGAAAAAGTCAGACCAATGCTTTTCAAAGAAATTGCCCAGCCCATGCTGAAAGCTATAGAGAAAAATCAACTGATTCATCCTGAGCATTTTTGAACTTTCCAACAAGAAGAGGCAGGAAGAGAGCATGTTGATGGCCATTTGAGCCTGACTTTGCCAGCTAGGCAGGTACAAGCCATAGTGACTCTTGTGGCTTTTCCAATTCATGTTGGGGAAGAGCTTGACTTTCAGTTTCCCACACTGAGTGGGTTTCTATGAGTTATGCACACTGTATGAGTATAACAAGGTCATCTGATTTGTCTGAAGGTACAAATAAGGAAAGGAAGATGTAGTTTTCCATTTCAATGACTTATGGACATAGAAGCCATGCCTTGGTCATAGAACCCTAGTGGATTTTCAATGATAAAGCAAAAGCATACTGTCCTGGTAGAGAGAGGAACATTTCCTAGTCATTCTTTATTTTTCATAATCATTTTATGTTTATGTTTGAGATTATAGATGTGCAGAGATGAGGGATTAATGTTAGGTTCTTGGGCATGTACCTTCACCTATTTCTCAGCATTTCTCAACCCTGTGAGCTGCTCATTATAGTAGATATGTCCCAGAAAGTTATCTAGTCAAACCAGCACCATCTGAGTCAGTGTGATCATCCTAAGAAACATCTAACCATAAAATCCCAACCCAAAATTAGCCCAACTCAAGAGCCTGGCCTCCATAACCAACATCTTGTCTTCCTCTGTAACTTCATGTCTCTATACTTCCACACATGTATTAATACCACTGATTCAAGAAGCAATGACATGCCTGCAGTATCCTGCATGCTTTCTTCAATTCCCACCCCACCTCCTCCTTTGGACATGATGTTGTCTCTGCCTGGAATGTCTTCTCTTATTTCCTGGTGGAACTCTGTGCCTTAACACTAGGTCAGAGCTAGATATCAGCCTTCTGCTTTCATAGCATTTCATGCTAGCCTTTCATGATACTTTGTCACTCTGTTTGCTCATCTGTCTCCTCAATTACTTGGGATTCCTTTAGGGCAGAGATTGAGTCATTAACTTCCACACACATCTAGCAAAACAAGGGATAGGCTACCCACTCCAGTATTCTGGCCTAGAGAACTCCATGGACTGTACAGTACATGGGGTTGTAAAGAGCTGGACACAACTGAGCAACTTTGGACTTCCCTCCACAGGACTGGAAAAGGTCAGTTTTCATTCCAATCCCAAAGAAAGGCAACGCCAAAGAATGCTCAAACTACCGCACAATTGCACTCATCTCACATGCTAGTAAAGTAATGCTCAAAACTCTCCAAGCCAGGCTTCAGCAATATGTGAACTGTGAACTTCCAGATGTTCAAGCTGGTTTTAGAAAAGTCAGAGGAACCAGAGATCAAATTGCCAACATCCGCTGGATCACGGAAAAAGCAAGAGAGTTCCAGAAAAACATCTATTTCTGCTTTATTGACTGTGCCAAAGCCTTTGACTGTGTGGATCACAATAAACTGTGGAAAATTCTGAAAGAGATAGGGATACCAGACCACCTGACCTGCCTCTTGAGAAACTTATATGCAGATCAGGAAGCAACAGTTAGAACTAGACATGGAACAACAGACTGGTTCCAAATAGGAAAAGGAGTACATCAAGGCTGTATATTGTCACCCTGCTTATTTAACTTCTATGCAGAGTACATCATGAGAAACACTGGGCTGGAAGAAGCACAAGCTGGAATCAAGATTGCTGGGAGAAATATCAATAATCTCAGATATGCAGATGACACCACCCTTATGGCAGAAAGTGAAGAGGAACTAAAGAGCCTCTTGATAAAAGTGAA
>NW_011494831.1:1527771-1566487 GCF_000754665.1 Bison bison bison
GGAAACAGTGTCAGACTTTATTTTTTTGGGCTCCAAAATCACTGCAGATGGTGACTGCAGCCATGAAATTAAAAGACGCTTACTCCTTGGAAGGAAAGTTATGACCAACCTAGATAGCTTATTCAAAAGCAGAGACATTACTTTGCCAACAAAGGTTCATCTAGTCAAGGCTATGGTTTTCCCTTGGTCATGTTGGATGTGAGAGTTGGACTGTGAAGGAGGCTGAGCTCCGAAGAATTGATGCTTTTGGACTGTGGTGTTGGAGAAGACTCTTGAGAGTCCCTTGGACTGCAAGGAGATCCAACCAGTCCATCCTAAAGGAGATCAGTCCTGGGTGTTCATTGGAAGCTGAAACTCCAGTACTTTGGCCACCTCATGCGAAGAGTTGACTCATTGGAAAAGACTCTGATGCTGGGAGGGATTGAGGGCAGGAGGAGAAGGGGATGACAGAGGATGAGATGGCTGGTGGGTATCACCGTCTCAATGCACATGAGTTTGGGTGAACTCCGGGAGTTGGTGATGGACAGGGAGGTCTGGCGTGCTGCAGTTCATCGAGTCACAAAGAGTTGGACATGACTGAGCAACTCAACTGAACTGAACTGTAGCTCATATGGGAAAGAATCTGCTTGTAATGCAGGAGACCTGGGTTCAATCCCTGGCTCAGAATATCCCCTGGAGAAAGACATGGAAACCAACTCTAGCATTCTTGCCTGGAGAATTTCATTGACAGAGGAGACTGGAGGGCTACAGTCCATAGAGTTGCAGAGAGTCGAACACGACTGAAGCAACTTAGCACACAAGCAAAAGAAAAAAAAGTATGCGATAATGTCTCAATGGATGTTGGCTGGATACACTATGGGACTACAACCTTCCCTTCTACATGCATCTTAAGTAACCAATTTGAATTTTGTACCCTAATTGAGTCTTATCCTAAAATGTAACTTTATCCACAGTCCTGAACTACTATCTCCACTCCATTTACTTTCTCTGTCAGAACTGTCTCTCTTCATTTTCAACATTAAAAGATCTCTCTTCACCCCCTCCCACTTCACTTAAACATTTCACTGGTCATCATCTGCCTTCTCAAGATATAAACAAATAAATCAGGTCACCTTATTCATGGATATATAGTTAGGTCTCTGTGACTAGCTGGATATTTAAAACATATTTGCTCCTTAATTATCTCAATACCATCATCAAGGAATGCTATGGATGGGGTCAAGGGAAGTAGACACAAGGAGGAGGATGGGTGTTGTCTTGCCTTCCAGGCAGTCTGATGAGTCCTAGCAAGATTCAGTTCAGTTCAGTTCAGTTGCTCAGTAGTGTCTGACTCTTTGCGACTCCATGAACCACAGCACACCAGGCCTCCTTGTCCATCACCAACTCCCAGAATCCACCCAAACCCATGTCCATTGAATCAGTGATGCCATCCAACCATCTCATCCTCTGTCGTCCCTTCCTCCTCCCGCCCTCAATCTTTCCCAGCATCAGGGTCTTTTCAAATGAGTCAGCTCTTCACATTAGGTGGCCAAAGTATTGGAGTTTCAGCTTCAATGTCAGTCCTACCAATGAAAACCTAGGACTGATCTTTAGAATGGACTGGTTGGATCTCCTTGCAGTCCAAGGGACTCTCAAGAGTCTTCTCCAAGATTCGGTTGCCGTTAGAATCTGACCTTGACTTTGGGTAGGTCTTTGGCAGCCTCTCTTCTCTGACTTTCCCTCAGATAATCCCTTCTTGGCCCAATCAGGTGGGCCTTGCTTAGGTCCAAAGAAACACTGTAAACATCAGCTGAGGCAGCTCATCCTAACGCTGGCCATGATGACTTTGACTTTTCTTATAAACTATGGAAGCACTGAATGTTACAGATGGAAGGGACCCAAGAATTTCTTTTTTCTTTCAAGGAAGAAATTGAGGCCCTGAGAGGTGAAGTGAATGGTTTAACTGTAAGTTCTCCTTAAGCAGCAGAGGAACAGAGTACACCAAAAAGCAAAAGGTTAGCATGGCAGTGAGTATCCTGAATAGATATAGCTGCCTGTACCTCCCATAGCCACGAGGAGGAAGGATGAGAAAGCTGCCTCTGCACCACTTCTTTTTAAACCTGCCCAAATATTACTATATTGTAATTAAAGTGCAATAAATGTTTTCTCATTCAAGTGTTCACATTCATTGAGTTAAAAATGTTCTTTTTTTCAAAGAACTGGGCAGTTATTTTAAGTGTAAAAAATATGGCTTAAGAATGTTTTTATTCTTCCAAATCATCCCACCCTCTCCCTCTCCCACAGAGTCCAAAAGACTGTTCTCTAACATGTATAATATCATATATGAAACGAGTCACCAGTCCAGGTTCGATGCACGATACTGGATGCTTGGGGCTGGTGCACTGGGACCACCCAGAGGGATGGTACAGGGAGGGAGGAGGGAGGAGGGTTCAGGATGGGGAACACGTGTATACCTGTGGCGGATTCATGTTGATATATGGGAAAACCAATACAATATTGTAAAGTTAAAAAATAAAATTAAAAAAAGAATGTTTTTATTTTTTCTCAGTTAAACTACATGTGTTTACCTTCATATGACTAGAAAACTTCATAGAAAGACATGATTACAGGCACATAAATATCTTTTCCATGTGGTACTTCCAATATAACAGTTCTGTCTAAATCTCAAACTGTTTAGATTGCAGACATCTTATCTTCTACCCACAGGACTCACATTTGTTTTAATCAGTTTTAACAAGGATACCACTTCTCTTTCTTCTTTCTATTTCTTATTACAATGGACATGAGTATAATATCCAGATACAGGTCTCCAAAAAAACACACTAGAGACAGTGTAAAAGAGAACGAGGATATTTTATACCTATAGTTTCTGTTGGTGATTCAGGATTTCTGCCAGGACTTGCCCCCCACTCCCCAACAGGCAAATGTCAATTTTTAGAACCATGTTCACAGTCCCGGCTAAATGATCTTTCTGGTGGTGTATGTGCAGACCACATGTTTTCTCTACCTCTCTGATACTTATCAAAACCCAGAGTGAAGGAAGAAGAAGGCCACAGAGCATCAGTTCCAGGCTGATTATCTGATCTCCAGATTCTTGGGACTGAGGCAGAATGAATTCACCCTCTCCTTGGGAGACAGAAGGCTAAGGCTTTGTCCCCACACAGGGGCATTCTTGTAGAGGAGCGTTGCTGGGGAGGCTTGTGTCGTCGCTCAGTCGTGTCCGACTCTTTGTGACCCCATGGACTGTAGCCTACGAGGCTCCTATATCCATGGGATTTTCGAGGCAAGAGTACTGGAGTGGGTTGCCATTTCCTTCTCCAGGGGATCTTCCTGCCCTAGGGATCGAACCCGGGTCTCAGACACTTTACCCTCTAAGCCACCAGGGAAGCTGACTCCTTTTGTAGTACCAAGCCTTTACCTGAAGTCCAAGAGCAGCAGATGCCCTTAATAAAGGAGGAGAAAAGCCTCAGTAACATCAGGAACAGCCTAGAGCTGTTTTGTGGATAATTTGTAAGGAAAGAGCTCCAAACACTCTTTTCTTAGGAATGGGCAATAAGGATTGTCATGGCTTAGGTCAGGAAAATGTCAATGTTTCAATTCTGAATTTAACATTATTAGCATCATATCAGGCCAAAAAAGTTCAAATAAGTCAGTACTAAATAGGTAAAATTTGTCTGAAGCAGAATTTTTTGATAAAACAGGCAGACCTCTAAGAAAAATGGATAACAGTCAAAGTCTTTTTTGTAAACTGAAGATTTATAAGTGTTTCCTACATATTACAGCTTTGGGGATAATACACTATTTACTTTTAAGAGAGCTGTTATTCTTATCTTTACTTACTCAATAAATATTTAAGAAATCTTAAATATTTAACCCCAATCTTATCATAAATGTAAAACAGCTGGTTTCTTTTTCCTTAAAAATTTTGATTTTCATTAAGCAAAACAATTCTAAGAGTGCATTTTCTAACAAATTCTGACAATTAACCACAAAATTCTGTCTATAGTATGTAACTATGCAGAAAAAAATAGCATAAAAACAGGATAACATTTAATTCACAAATACTTTGTTATTTTTCATAGAATGAGCCTCACATCTGGAAAAGCTCAAATAATTAAGTAGTCTGTCCAAGAAAAGTCTATCGGAAGAATTCCAAATATACACTGTTTTTACATTGTTGGTTGTATCAAATGGAAAGTTCTTGAACACAATAATATGTTAAGGAAGGAGAGGGGAAAAAAAGACTTTCTACATTATTGCTTCCTAGGACTTGGACAGATACCTGATGTCTGCTGGGAACTGTTCCCTGCCCCCAAGTTAGGACTGTACTGGAGCAACTCCAGAGAGTTCACTGCCTGAGACACTGGGTAAAGGAACTCTATACACTGCCAGTAATCATGTGTCCCAGTGATTCTTTGTAGCCATGAAGGTTTCCTTTGTTCATAACTTCAATCCTTCCTGTTGTCATTTAAGCCCATTATTTTTCCCCTGAGCACACAAGGTCACTAGACCAGTCACACACTCAGCAGCCTCCTGAAACTCTCCCTATGTCTATAACTGCCCAGCAGTCTCTACCACGAAGAGGATGCAATTGAACGGGCCACGGTTCAGAAGGGTCAAGGTCGAGAAGTAGGAAATTGCCTTTCCTGGGCTTGAGAAAGCACTCCATGACAACGGCACCCACAAAATTAGCTAACATGTCACAGGAGTTGACTGCATGGCTTTGGAGGAATAATTCTTTTAGGCATCTTACTCCCAGTTTTTGGAAAAGACCAGTATTATGGTCAGGCAGAGGGAAGGGACTGTGTCCACCTTGTAACCTTGTAACAGAGACTGGAATGACTCCTGGCAGGAGCTTATCATTTTTGCCTTGCAGGTTTTTCGTGACCTCCCCATATGTGTGTGTTTCTACCCTCACACCACCACTGTTGTTAACCATTGTTTATTTTATGCTTAACATTTATCACAAGCTGTAATCAATTTTTAAAAATTGGTCTGTTGCTCTATCTTCACCATGAAATACTGTTTCATGGAGGAAGTAACCCTATCTGTTTAATCATCTTTATACCTATATCACAGGTAGTACTTATTTTTAATACATATGAAGAGAATGAAAGAATGAAACTGTAAACAAATACCATCCATAGGCTCCATTTCTCCTCTCCTCTGTTGCTTCAGAGTACTCCATCCTCTAATCACTTATCCCTCTGCAGCAGGAGCACTCCTCACCCAGGGATCATATTAACCTGTACTGTCTTTCATAACTGGAGGACTCTGAACAAAGTTCTCCCTCCAGCCCCACAAGGTGCATATCCAGCCAGCCAACACCTATAGCTAATTGGCTTGCAGTTTCTTAGAGTTTCACTTTGAGCACATCTGTGGACTGAGGTTTCAGTTTGAAAGGCCAGACCACAAATATTAAGCTAATTGAGGCATTATAGAAAGAAATTTTCCTTCAGGGATAAATTTATGAAGTTTTCTGATCTTGTGGATGATTGTGCCATCTTTTAAGCTCAAACCTTTCCTCTCCCTCTGTACAAAAATGAAAGAAAATTAGTCTGCCTTGGAAGAGAGAAACAAAGGATTGTGTGGACATTTGATTATTTCATTAAGCAGAAGATGAACAAAAAAAAATCATATAATAATCTCTCTCAAGTAAATGATACAGAGAAGAAAAACTAATGTGGAAACCAGCAATCTCATTCTTCAGAAAAACAAGCTGAAACTTTCATTCAATATAGTCTGTCATAGCTTATTAAGTATTATAAAGGCACTTGGTGAGAGTAAACAAAAAATTTGCATCCGAGAGTGATCTATTGGCAAATGATTTTTATATCATTTTCAGGTGCTGACTCTATGCTTTTGTATTTTCATTTCTTTATTTTGCAAGTTGCAGTGCATGTGGTGTTGTGGAGAGAACAGAGAACATAGCACACAGAGGGAACTCAAAAAATCTTTGACAAAAGAATAAATGAAAAGTCAGGTAACAAGAGTACTGTCCCAGTATCACTTACATATGACTTTGGGAAAATTATTTCATCTTTGAGAGCCTCAAAAATCCCAATTTGTAAAGTGATCTTCTCTGAACAATTCAGAAGTTTGTGGGAAATCCAAATGTCATAATACATATAAAAGACTTTCTATTTTATAAACAGAGCTTACGTGTGAGATTTAGTATTATTGCTATCATTATTATTATTTTACAAGGAAATTATTATGGAACTCCCCAAGTTCTTACTCAGTATCTATCTAAGTATAGGATAAATACTAGGTATGATGCTAGATATTGTCTTTTCCCCCATTTTTGTTATTCTGTAATTTTTAAAAGTCATACATCTTAACTATAAAAATGTAAATAGGTGGGCAAATGTGTTTAAAAAAAAAAATGCTCTCTACCTATTCCCCATTCCAAACACACTTTCAGAGACAAATTCAGACCATCATTTAATTTGCAATCTGACTGATTTGATCCTGTATGTATACCATGTAAATTGCATATATTCTTTTTTAGAAAATGCAATCATATTATGCATGCTGCTCTGCACATTTTTGATATACCATATCTCAGTGCTTACAGATAGAGCTCCTGCGTTGTTTTTAATGGTTTCCAAGTATTTCATAATGTTGTTCCCTCCAATAATCACAGTTGATGACTCTAACAGTGAAGTTGATTACATCATTTAGTTAGATTAATGGTGTGGAGGTAGATGTATTGTTTTTCCAGCAGGAGTTCTATTTGCATGATTAGTATCCCCTAAATCCTTCAGGCCTAGAGATTGCATAACTTCCCCTGGGCAGCCAGTCTCAGGGAGAACAAACAGCTCTTCCTCGTGTCTCACCTGAATCTCTTCTGTTCAGACATTGTAAGAATGTTTACAAAATAGGATTTGGAAAAGTTTTCTGGATAAAGTCCTGGACAAAACAGTTCGTCTTGGTTCACCTGATGGTGTGATATTAGACAAAAGTCATAGTTTCCTAGTACTGTGCTTTTTCTTTTCACATAATGGTGTCCAGAGCTGCTCTTTACACCCTCAAAGGACTACTTTGAGGCTGATGCAGACCACACAGGTCAGAGCCATTTGGGCACCTTGAAAAAAATGCTTCAGAAATCCAGGAGATTATCTTCATAGTTAGAAATGCCCTAGGAAGCCCTCTTGAGCCTACCGTCTTTGTAGAGGTCCACATGGAATCATCTCAGCAGTCTCACCAAGAAGTTATTTCCTCCAATTTATATGGGAAACTGAAGTTCAAAGAAACTGAAAACTTGTCTAAAACCATATTCCACTTAAGTGTTGGTGGAGAGCTTCAAACAGATCAGCCAAGCTCCAAACCCTGTGTTCATGCCATGAAGGACACCAAGTCCTCAATGTTCACAGAATCAAGGCGCCCTCCCTTTGGTGGGGTTTCAGATGAGGCTCCTGGAGTCCTGCCCTCAGGGCTGGTGGCACTGCTTCCTGTCTGGGGCCAGTACTGAGCCCAGACTGTATTCCTCAGGCTGCCATGGGTTCAGGGTCTTCCAGAGAAATAAATGGGGCGGCTACAGGTTTTGTCCTGTTGTGGCCATTCTCACTCACACTGGAGTCAAGGATGCCCCAGCCATAGATTTGAGGGGATCTATGGGTTCTGTGGAACTTTAGTTCCCCAGACGGGCTGTGCCAAGCACAGTAAAGGAGTCACATGGTCTTAATTCCAAGTCGTATTTTTCTGGGGCTTCCCAAGCTGGGTCTGGGAGTCATGAAAGAAATGTCTGAACCTACAATGGAGGCATTAGAAGCAGTGTTTGGGATTAGTCAGGATAGATATTTAAATTCTCTCTAAAGATTTCCTGTCACTGAAGGCCTGTTCCAGCTTTAAAGGAGCAGAGGGATTCCCAGAGGCAATCTGGCTGCTTGAGTAGACACCCTTGGGCCTGTTAACAAATGCCAAGATTTCAAAAAGGGCAAGGACACTGGTGATCCTTGTGTTTGCAGAAGACACTTCCTGTAGAGGACTCATTAGGGATAATTACAGGCCCAAGGCTGTCAAGGTGTCATCTGACCTTTGACCTATGACTCTGAGGCTGTATGCCCTCAGGTTAAGGATGCTCCTGGACTGCATATGTCTGTCAAGGCCTGTCACCTTGGATAGTAAGGTCTTCAGGCCTCCCAGGCAGCTTGAGATTTGGACTTGTCTTAAACTACCACACATGCTGACTCCTGCAAGCTGGCAGGCCCTGCCAGCAACCGGGAGCCCAAGCCACAGCTTTCTCACCTACTCAAATACAACCATGGAGATGGAAATAATGTGCATGGAATCCTACCCTGTACACCCTCTACATAGGTATGTGTTGTCTCAAGAATATGCTTCTCAGGAGGTAAATGAGCAAAAAAACAAGCTTCTCATATATATCATTTTTTCCTGCAATCACACATTCATTCATCAGCAAATATTTATTATATGCTCACGATGAATGTAAAAGGTATTAAGTACAAATTTATAAACCAAGATGTTTGATTTGATTTAAAAATGTATTTAGGAGACTTGAATTTATGTTCCCATGTTTGATTCTCACTGCCTCCAATCACTCTTCCCACAAGAATATTTACTAATCGGTGACCTGGAAAATGCTCTCAATCTCCCTGGTTTTCCATTTCTTTTTTTTTGGGGGGGGGGAGGGCATGAACGGGAGGCATTTATTGTTAGAGACGGCAGATGCTAACACTCAAACGGGCTTCAACACAAACATGAGGCAAGGGAGGTGCCCCGGCCCCCACAGCCTTTCGCTCCCTCCAGCGCAGGCTTCCTTGATGCTGCAGCCCAGCGACCACTGTCCCTCTGGCAGCAGGAGGCAACGGCACCCCATACTAACCACCGGCAGGAGAAGAGGGGCTGGGGTGGCCATGGACTGGGCTGCTGCCCACAGAACTCTGCCTGTTCTCCACTCTTGGGGGAGAGTCCAACAGACAAAAATGCATATCCTTAAATAACTGGATGCAGGTACATCGTGTTCATTTGCTTAATAAGCAAAACAAAATTAGTCTGGTGCCCAGGCTGCAACAACATCAGGAGGGCCAGAGTCTCTGCGGCTGGGGGGCATGGGGTCCTCAGGTGACCCCTCCCCTTGCTGGCCTGTCTCTGGGCTCCAGGCCCAGGAAAGACTTCAGTCCTCAGTTACCGGGGGAAGAATGAGCTGCAGCTGGAAGTTCTCCTTCTGGAAGATGCTGTTGAAGGCGGGGCCACTCTGGGACCCTTCAAATGGCCTGCAGCTCTCGCCACTGCGATTCTGGGAGAGTTCCGTGAGGAGGGCCAGCCTGGAACTTCCTCAGTAGAGATGGCAGAGCTGATCAAATGCTTGGATTTGCTGTGGATCCAGAACAGGTTCTGAGGTTGCCTTTTTAATAGCAGGATCCCCTTTGGACAGATGACAGGATGGGGACATTGGGATAGTGTCTCACAGAACTGTTGTGAGTCTTCCATAATTCCATACATGAAAATTTATAGTGTAACTCCAACATCCTTTGGATCATTGAAAAAGCAAGAGAGTCCCAGAAAAACATCTACTTCTGCTTTATTGACTATGCCAAAGCCTTTGACTGTGTGGATCACAACAAGCTGTGGAAAATTCTTAAAGAGATGGGAATACCAGACCACTTGATCTGCCTCCTGAGAAATCTCTATGCAGGTCAGGAAGCACAGTTAGAACTGGACATGGAACAGACTGGTTCCAAATCGGGAAAAGAGTATGGCAAGGCTGTATATTGTCACCCTGCTTATTTAACTTATATGCAAAGAACAGCATGAGAAATGCTGGGCTGGATGAAACACAAGCTGGAATCAAGATTGCCGGAGAAATATCAATAACCTCAGATATGCAGATGATACCACCCTTAAGGCAGAAAGCAAAGAACTAAAAAGCCTCTCAATGAAAGTGAAAGTGCAGAGTGAAAAAAGTTTGCTTAAAACTCAGCATTCAGAAAACTAAGATCATGGCATCTGGTCCCATCCCTTCATGGCAAACAGATGGGGAAGCAATGGAAACAGTGACAGACTTTATTTTGGGGGTTCCAAATCACTGCAAATGGTGACTGCAGCCATGAAATTAAAAGATGCTCACTCCTTGGAAGAAAAGTTATGACCAACCTAGACAGCATATTAAAAAGCAGAGACATTACTTTGCCAACAAAGGTCCGTCTAGTTAAAGTCATGGTTTTTCCTGTGGTCATGTATGGATGTGAGAGTTGGACTATAAAGACAGCTGAATGCCGAAGAATTGATGCTTTTGAACTGTGGTGTTGGAGAAGACTCGAGAGAGTCCCTTGGACAGCAAGGAGATCCAACCAGTCCATCCTAAAGGAAATCAGTCCTGAATATTCATTGGAAGGGCTGATGTTGAAGCTGAAACTCCAATACTTTGGCCACCTGATGTGAAGAAGTGACTCATTGGAAAAGACCCTGATGCTGGGGAAGATTGAAGGCAGGAGGAGAAGGGGACGATAGAGGATGAGATGGTTGGATGGCATCACCAACTCAATAGACATGAGTTTGAGTAAACTCCGGGAGTTGGTGATGGACAGGGAGCCCTGGTACCTACAGTCCACGGGGTCACAAAGAGTCAGACATGACTGAGCAACTGTACTGAACTGAACACAATATGCAAAGTTGTTTGTTAATGCCATTAACAATCATATGTCTAGTATTGTATTTCCCTCATCTTACACAATTATATTTTCAAAAAAGTAGAGATTTTTCCAAAGAGAGTTATGCAAATCTCTGCTCTATGGTCTATGTCCTTTGTCCTATTTGGCTTTCGAACTATCAGAACAAATATAGGGAATATTGCTTCCTCAACTGATTCCTCTTCTGTCAAGACCAATGTAATATGACCTTTACACTTCCCTCACCTTCCTTAGATTCCACTTCTGTGATCAAGATTCACTCATGAGCCAAGCTGTGTGTGCTCAGATAAGATTGCCAATTTTTTATATTTTCCTTGCATTTACCACCATGAAACCTGGCCCTCTAGAATTTAAATGTAAATCTAGTTATTTACATCAGTAAATAACTCAGAGGGGGATAAATCAATATGATTTCGTCCCCTTTCTTTTAAACCTATATCCAATGGTCTGTAACTATTTTTTTTTAATGTCTACTTACTCTCATGATAGAAGAATTTAAAAATCCCCTTGATAAAAATAAAAGCATTTTATTGTCTCAATTGAGTTGCCTTTAAAGGTCATTTTATTATCTATTTTATTTATTTTCAGAAAGTACAGCTTGGGCCAACTTCTAAAACCAAAATTATTATTTTTCCCAGATGTTTCCCAAATTTAATTGATCTATAGCCAACAGTCTCATATAATGATAAATATTTAACAAATTGGACAATTTTGCAGACTGTCACTTAAAAACTGGAACTGCCTAGAAAAGCTTCGGAGAAAAATGACATGGTTTGTTGATGATGTGGATTTTATAACTGATTCTATCCCTTTTTTGCTTTGGATTTTAGTTAACATTTCAATGACATTTAGCAATCTGATGATCCTCTCTGCCTAAAATGTTCACCTCCAAAACTTGCCCATCTTCTTTCTGCTCCTGAAGAGAGAAGGGCCTGTGGGAAAACATGAATAGCACTCCAATTCTCTTTAGTCCATTTGAAGCCCAGCAGGATATGGGAGGGAAGAAAGAGAGTGATTTCAGGATAGTCATTTCCCCAGTTCTGAGTTCTGTCCTCATGAGGTCACCGCCGGCTGACTATGTCCCTCAGTAGAGGTCTTTGGTCTTCTAGGCAGCCTCTAGGCAGCCTGGTCTAAAACTCTTTCTTCTGGGTTCCCATGACCTCCTCTTCCTCTCAAACCTTCAGGCCTCTGAGTAAATACTACCTTAAATTTTACATGCAATCCCGCTTTTCTAAATAAGCTCTCCTTGGATTGCACTGCTTTGAATAAATCTTTGTTTTTTCATTAAGACTTTGATTGCTACAGATCACTAATTTACATCTTTGCTATCTTTCACTCTGGCTCCAACTCTTTTCTTAAAAGCTTTCTAACTCTACTTAAAAAAAAAAAAAAAAGAAAATCACTTTTATACTATTATATAAAATATATATAAAGTAAAACAACCTTAAGCATATTTTATACTATTATATATATTGGGTTGGCCAAAAAGTTTGTTCAGGTTTTCTATACCATCTTACAGAAGATAGTATATAAATACACTTTAAAGGCTTCCCTGGTGGTCCAGTGGTTAAGACTCTGCCTGCCAATATAAGGCACATGGGTTCGATTCCTGGTCTGGGGAGATCCCATACGGTGAGAGGTAGCTAAGCCCATGTACCACAACTACTGAAGCTTTCACACTCCTGAGCTCATGCTCTGTAACAAAAGAAGCCACTGCAATGAGAAGCCTGTACACCACAGCTAGGGAGTAACCCCTGCTCACTGCACGTAGAGAAAGCCTTCATGCTGCAACAAAGACCTATTATAGCCATATTGTGTATACTTTAAAATACAAAACCCTTCAAAACCATTTCAACCCTCATCATTTTCTTTCAATTTTCCCTTGGACTGAGGTACAGTATAAACAAAACAGACAAAACAAGATTTTACTTATTTGCAACATTTTAAGCAATGTATGATCTTTTGTAAAATGAGGTAGAGATTATATCAAGGTAGAGGAAAGAAAAAAGAGGAGTTCATCATCATCACTATCATAAATAAAAACATTTAATGCTCTTAATACATCATTTTGGAGATGGAAATGGCAGACCACTCCAGTACTCTTGCCTGGAAAATCCCATGGATGGAGGAGCCTGGTAGGCTACAGTCCATGGGGTTGCAAAGAGTCGGACATGACTGAGCGACTTCACTTTCACTTTCATACATTATTTAGGCTCTAAAATAAGCAATTTATATTCATCTCATGGAAACCTCAAATCCAATGTAATTTGACACTATTATGTCTCCAATTTACAGCTGAAGAAAGGGAGGCTTCAAGAGGCTAAGTAACATGCCCAAGGCCACAAGCAGCACTAAGGCAGGAATTCAACTGAATGAAATCAAGACTTCGTAGCAAGATATTCATAATCATGTTTTGTTGATTTTTTCTATTATGAAACACTGACCTTTTTGAAAATTAATCAGAAATCAGATAATGATTTTGGGGAGCAAATTGTCAATATCAATGTTTTAAGCCCTTCTCACTAACCTCGATCACTTTCTTTTTCAGTTCCCTAAATCTTGGCATGGAGTCAACCGCTCTTCTTGGCCATTTGTGCTTACCTTGTTAACTAGCCTTCCATCTGACGGACTCCAAGCATCCTAACTCTAAGCTGTCGCCTTTACTTCTTTTTGGTTCAGTTATTAGTGATATATTTCCTCTGTTAGACTGTTCAAACTTCAAATGACAGCCTTTGGTAACTTTAAATGTAAGACAGAACTTTTCTATTTCTTGCCATCAAAAGCAACTAAAGATAAAAAGAAATTTGCTTCTGAGAACATAGAGGCTTGACCAATCAGAAGCCATAATGTCTCAGCTTTGTCTACTTCCTTTCCCTTTCCCATCAGATTTCTCTTATGTTCATTTGAAATAAAGATCTTGAGTTAACAGGAGTCCATGGCAGCTAATATTGAGAAACACCCTGACAAGGATTCAGCAAAAAAGTATCTCAGATACAGAGTTTTCAGCATAGTCTGGAAAATGCCACTTCATGGTAAAGTATAATTGACTATAGTTCTGACAGTTTTTGAACACCAATTTAAATGCTTTTCATTATAACCTTATTAGGATGATAGATCTAACCCTGAAATTTTGACTGCTAACTTCACTAGCAATAGTCCAGATTTTCCAAACATCTGCTTCTATTTATCTCTTTATTTTTCTCAGATTCCCTCTGTACTCATTGGCTGACCTTGACATCACAGCCAAACCCTAAATCAAGGCGTTTTATCATTCTCCATTTTTTCCCAAAGAAGGTCCTGAGTTTTATTATCCAAGCAATAACAGATTCCATTTCTAGGACTTCTTATCTTTTCTTGAACCACATAATAAATAACTGGAATATTATGCTGACAAGGAAACTTCTGTTTTACATTTTTGGAAGAAATATAGTCAACAAGTTGATCAGGACCTTGGTTACACTATGTAATTGTTGGTACATCTCCTTTCTGAACTGTGATGACAGGCAGAAAATTGGGTATATCCGCATTTCTATTACAAATTAAATTAATCAAAATTTGATCTAAAAAAAAAGGAAACTGTCAAGTTTGAAAAAACAGTCAAATGCCCTTGAAAATAATGAGGATCTGATTAGACATTTGGGAGGGCATAAAATTCAGGAGTCTCAGAATGTGAACCACAGAAGGATCACATCATCCTAGATAGGGAGTATTAAATATGCATTTCAAACTGTTGCCCCCAAAGAAATTCAATGATTTATCCAAGATCACATACATGGATCTCTGCCTAAGTTAGCTTTCTTCCTGTTTAACTAGGCACCATGTCTAAGAACTGAGTGTCTGACTCATTCTCTTCTAAGCCCTAGAGGGACAAAGTTATTTTGTCCACAGGTATTTTGGCAGCTTCTTGGGACATTTGACTCAAGGCTCATCTCCATTCCTCTCTGAGGAGTAATGCACTTGCTCCATCAGGGGCATTAGACCACCAGAACAAATGGTGGTGAGCATTGTTAGAGCAAGGTGATGGCCTTGTTAGATTGGACAGAATCAGTCTACGATTCAACGTCAGAGGACACTTACTGCGCATCTACTCTGCATCAGGCACTGGGCGAGTTCCTCCCACAGGGGCTAACTACCTCCTCCCTGGCCAGGAGATTTACATACCTGACCCAACTCTACCAATAATTTGCCTGGAGAACTTGGACCTGAGTATGTTTTCTTTCTGCAAAACTGGAGAAAAGTTACCTGTGCTTCTTATCTTGTAGAATTGTGGATCAAATGAATAAATAAGTGGCAAATCCTTTCTAAAAGTGTTCTTGAAATAAAAATGTAAATACAGAAATGTCTATAACCTAAGTGTATACCTTGTATACATTTCCACAAACTAAACACACCAATGTAACCACCCCACAGTCCAAGACACTGATTAAGATCCAGAAGCCCTATACCATGCTCCCTAATGGCCACCAACCCACCAGAGGTAAACACCATTCTGACTTCTAACAGCCTCAGTTCACTGCGAGTCTTTTTGTTTTATATGTAAATAGAGTCACACTATATGCTCTTTTGTGTACGACTTTTGTTGCTCAACATTATGTTTGTAGATTTCATCCACATTGTGATGTGCTTTTGTGGGTTCTTCATTCTCATTTTGTAGGATCCCATTGAATGAAGAGGCAACATTTTGTTTATCACTTCCACTGTTGGTGGGCATTTGAGTAGTATCTACTTTTTGCCTACTACTAATTATAAGTATGCTGTACATGTCTTTTAGTGAACAAATGTACTCCTGTTGGATACACAATGAGGGTGTATCTGCTGACTCAGAACGTATATGTGCATTGAGCTTCAGGAGATACTGCCAAATGGCTTTCCAAAATAGTGGTTCCAATTTATCTTCCCAACAGTCATGCCTGAGAAATACCAACATTTGATATTCTTGGATTTTTCTCTTTTTTTAAGTTTAGTTAGATAAATTACTTCTTAGTGAAAACTGATCATTGTTATTTTGAGTGACTAGATCTTTTTTACCTCAGAGCTCACCACATCACAACACATTAAGATTCCATGTTCTCATACTACATGTCTGAGGAACTTTTTATTATTTAACAAAAGCAGCATCTGTATCTATGGAAGTAAACTGAAATTATGTCACTGGATTATACTATTCATATTTATACTATTACCTAGAAATAGGGCATCTCAGTTTTAAATATCTGCAATAAAATGTTTCTTTCTCAACTGGTATTATGTCCTAGCAATAGCTATTAAAATGAATCATGTAACTAAATTGCCAGTCTGTTATCTCAAGATGAAGACACTTGGTTTAAAAAGGGCTTTTTTAGAAGGTAAGGTGTCACAGAAACAGAGTCACAGACGTAGAGAACAGACTTATGGTTGCCAAGGAGGAAGGGGGTGGGGAAGGGATAGATTGGCAGTCTGGGATTAGCAGATGCAAACTGTTATATATACAGCGGATAAATAATAAGATCCTGCTGTAAAGCACGGGAACTATATTCAGTATCCTGTGATAAAACATGGAAACGAACACAAAAAGCAATGCACATATCTGTATAACTAAACCATTTTGCTACACAGCAGAAATTAATACATCATAGATCAACTATACTTTGATAAAATGTTTTTTTAATTAAAATTGAGGATGAGGTTCCAATTCGAAGAAGCCTTGTAGATCTCCCTGACCTACTTTCTCATCCTATTGGCGAGGAAGCTGAAGACCATGAAGACCAGAAAAATACTTGCCTGAGTTGCTAGAGGCACTTAGAATCAAAGCCAAGAGCAGAACCTAACTCCCCAGAGCTGCCTTTGACCTAATTCCCTTTTTCCCTTCAAAGTTTCTTGAAGAGCTGAGGAAAAGATGCCACTGCACAGCGGTGACCACAGAGGAAAGCTAAAATGGACAGGGCAGTCGAGGAAAAGGCTGAGGTGAAGCCACTGAAGAAAGAGCAGCTGTGGGCAGAAGAGTCTCAGAGAAGCCGGGGGCGGTGGGGAAGAGTGAGGTGGAATATCTGATGGGTATACCCACTGGCTGCCCAAGGTTAGACAGGGAAGTCACACAAGAACTGTTTTCTCTGTCAGTCATCCATCCCCCAGTCTAACCAGTCTTTTGCAAACTTCCTTGGAAGTCTCAGCCTCCTTCCCACCTTAGGATTTGATCATCTCTATCCAGATAATCCAGATAATTCTTTCCATAATAGTCCCTCATTCCACTTCTCCACCCAAATCATTCCTACACATCTTTCAGCTCTCTGGGTCTTTTATATCCAGAGCACGCACTTAATCACCTCATCATGTTATTCCTCTCTCATGCCTGGCACTTGGTAGGTAAATAAATAATGATAAATAAATGGATGAATGAGTGAATGAATAGTCCTCGTCTAGTAATAGAGGTGGAAATCCTTGCCTCGGTTCACTCATTGTAGCTTCTGGTTCTTTTGCGGGGAGAAGGGATACAGAGAGCTTTGCTGTTATTTTTAAGTAATTTTAACACTCTCCCCAAGTATTAATCCTAAATGCAACCAGAGTTGGGAACCACTGAGCTTGAGTGTATGTGAGTGTGCATGCTCAGTCACATCAGTAGTATTCAGCTCTTTGCAACCCTATGGATGATATCTTGTCAGGCTCCTCTGTCCATGGGATTCTCCAGGTGAGAATCCTAGAGTGGGTTGCCAAGCCCTCCTCCAGGGGATCTTCCCAACCCATGGATCTAACCTGTGTCTTTTATGTCTCTTTCTTTGGCAGGCGGGTTCTTTACCACTAGTGCCATCTGGGAAGCCTTAATTTTAATACCCCCTCCAAATATTGATTCTAACCTGCAACCAGAATTGAGAACCACTGGGCTTCAGTAATTGTTATCAATTCTGGTTACACATGAGAACTTTTAAATTTTTTAAAAGAAATAAACAGTTGATAAAATGTAGTTTGTGTAATTTTTAATTTTCAAATAATTTGAGACACATAACAGTTGCAAAGAAAGGTACACTTTTAATAGTAAGAATAAATGAGAAGAGATTGTTTATAATCATCTCAAAGCCTAGAGTGGCTTCTCTACTCTTCTCTACATACCACTTTCTACCACCATCATAATTCACCTGCACCCCATCCCCCAGAAGCAAGGGGTGGGGGAAGGGAAAGAGGAAACAAAACAAAATAAAAACAGCCCCCATTACAGCATGGTAGAATGACCAGAGAAGAAAGAAGCCAGTATCAAGCTAAGGGGGAAAATAAAAAAACAAGGGGATGAAATGACATCAACACAGTGGTTTTGCCCAGGGAAACAAAGAATGTTGGAATGTAAATGGCGAATTCCTGTCCTAAAGGACAAGTTTCAATTCTGTTACTGTTAATCATGAAAATGTGATAGGGTTAACCTCACCAAATATAGACCTACCCCCAGCCAAGCACAGGTATGTTCCTTTGTATAATAGTTTATTTGCCCCTTCCTTACCCACTGATTTCGATTATCACATTGTGAAGATTCTGCCTAGGAAACAAGGAAGAACTAAGCACAGGTGAGTTAATGAATTTGATTCGTCTGACAAAGCTTGCACAGTTCCTCCATCCTCAGGCCCTTTAGTTCATATCATGAACATCCTAGTGATATGAAGGCATTCACCCACTTTGCTATTAATATCAGGCAGTAAACAATATCCAGGAAAATCCGGCAGTTTTGCAGCTTTGTCAAGTTTAGGTTTAGGAAAAGCTAGTTACTTTTAGCAGAGAAGGGAGAAGAACAGAGGGTCAAGTGAAGGAGCTGGGGTCTTACCAGCTCAGCTCTGTGGACTTGTGCAAGTTATTTAACCCCTCTGTGATTCCTGTCCTCAACTACAAACCAGGAGTAATAAGAGTACCTATTTCATAGGGTTAATAGAATTTAATGAGTTAGGTAATACAAAACTTGGCACATAATAAGGGTTCACAATATGTAAGCTATAATCAGCATTAGCTCTTTCACTTACACAACTGGTTCTGCTATACTCCCTTGTTTTGAAAACGTGTATTCGTCCTGACATAGTTGGTATATCATGGAATAATCTGAGCATAATGCAAATTTTAAATCTGCTATGTGTACCCCGCTGAACTGAGCTCTGTAAGAATACACATATGCACATACCTAGTATGGGCCTAGAAATACCCACCAGCTACTGCAGTTCACCATGTGTATGATGAAGCACACCCATGGTTACAACCTTTGCTCTCATTTCAGTAACTTCCTTCTTCACTGTAACTTCCTATTCGCTGTAATTTATCAACTGCCACCCTTCTGACACCCACTTCCACAAGGTTGTTGTTTAGTTGCTAAGTCGTGCCCAACTCTTTTGTGACCCCATGGACTATAGCCTGCCAGGCTTCTCTGTCCATGACATTTCCCAGGCAAGTACACTGGAGTGGGGAGCCATTTCCTTCTCCGGGGAGCAAACCCACATCTCCTCCAATAGCAGGCAGAGTCTTGACCGTTGAGCCACCAGGGAAACCCCACGCTTATTGTAGCATTTACGTATTTCTTAACCAGTGAACATTTTTGCTAGGTTTGTCTTTTTCATGTCACTGATGGAGTTCAGGGTTACTGTGCTCCCAGTCACATTTTCTCCATGAGCCCTGTGGCTCTTGTTGTGCAATTTTGCATAGAGCTATTGGAACACACATTCTGCACTGCAGTGGAACTAACCACAGTTAGCGTAGTTGCAGTCATTGATTATACAGTCATTGATATGAGTAGCTGAACTAAAATGAATATCTTTCTTACTTATATTTTAGTTAGAAGTTATAAATATATAATATACTGATATTTTGGTTAAGTAGCATCACAAAGACTACTTTATTGAAATCACTAGGCCCCAGTAGTATTACAAACCATATATAAAGGTCCTTCTCAAAAAGTTTTAGGACAAAATCCAGTAGAGCTCTTCCACTAATAGGAAGAGCAGTTTTACCTACTCCCCTGGAGCCTTATTTCTAGTCCTGATTGGGATTCTTCTTTCTCATTTCCGAGGAATCTTTGTCTAGGTTTCATATTTCTGCCACAGTATACTCACAAACTTCCATCTACAGACATACTCATTCAAGAAATAATGTCTGGGGCTTCCCTGGTGGTTCAGTGGTAAATAATACACCCAGCAATGTAGGAGACATGGGTTCGATCCCTGATCCCAGAAGATCCCATATGCCACGGAGCATCTAGGCACATGAACCACAACTATTGAGCCAGTACTCTGAAGCCTGGGAGCCATGACTGCTGAGCCCACACACCCTAGAGCCTGTGCTCCACAACAAAAAAAGCCCCTGCAGCAGGAAGCCTGCACATCACAATTAGAGAGTGGCCCCTGCTCTCCGCAACTAGAGAAAAGCCCTCACAGCAACAAAGACCCAGCATATCCAATGAATAAATAGATTAAATTATTTTAAAAATGTTAAATAAATTTCTGTGGTTTCCCCCTGGAAATCACAAATTTCCAGAATTTGTGATTTCAGATTCTGTTGATTTCATTCAACAATACTGTACAGACCTACTATGTCCAAGGCACCAGAGATATTGAACACAAAGATGAATGAAATACTTCTTTTCACCTAGAGAAACTCAGGGCCTTCAGATTCCTGACAGAGTTATTCCCGAAAGGGTTCAGCTCACTCATATCTCTAAATTAAAAACAAAATTTTAAAAGTAATATAGCAAGAATGGCTCCTATGTCTTCCGTTTATTTTCTTGTTCCTACTAAGAAGCATTCACAGTAATAGCTACTGGCTAATACCTTTTTTTAAACTAAATAGAATGATCCCTCTGTTAATTCCTTTTCTGCTCACCATTAGGCTTCAAATACTTATTTTTTTAGCTATTTTAACTTTAATGGCAGATAATTACATTTTTTATAGAATTTTAAATAGACTGTCATATAATGAAATTCATGTTAGAATATGAACACCACGTTGAAAAAGAAAGTGTGGTTTCTGGTATAGAGGTTTCTGACCCTTCTCATATTGTTGCTTATATCTTAACAAGAGAAAATATATGAATGTATGTAGTTTCCAAGAGGATAGGAGGAGCATAAGGGTAAGAAGATTCAAATGGGGAACACCTTTCTAGTAGGGGAAGTAAGAACATCATGACAAGGTCTCTCTAAGAATGTTCCCAAGGGTGTGTGCATATGTGTGTGTATATATACATATATATGTATATATATGTATATATATATTCATACATATATAATTATCTTGTTGAGATGACGAAGATCTCATCCTGGGTAAAGGCATCTGAAAATACTCAAAGACCATGGTGGGGGACTGTGCCTTAAAATAACAGTAAGATCGTGCAGTTCTGAGTCAATTTTCAAGGTTTCACATGATTAAAGTGAGTCATCTCTACTACTACAGTCCATAGGATCGCAAAGAATCAGATACGACTAAAGCGACTTAGCATTAATCTCTACTAATCGAGCTCTTGTATGAAGTGCCTGGAATTCAAGGTTACTTTTAATATGACTTTGGATTCCATAGATGATAAATTCCACTGAATTCCTTTAGTCTCTGGTGAAATTAAGCAAGCAAATCACCACTTTTGAGTCTTCAAACTTTTATTAATCCAAAGGATGTATTTTAAAATTCTCCCATTTCCCAAAATTTCAGAGCTGGTAAGGAAAACATCTAAGAACTATTCAACCCCCTAGACTTTAATATTCTGTATACCATATTCTGCCACACATTAAATGCTAAGTGTAGGGAAGTTCAGAAACTTAAGTGAGGGGGAGCTTTGTTTTAGTTTGAGAATTTACTGGCAAGTTCCAAGGACTGGGGTAAGCTGTCAGGAAGGAGTCCTGGAAAGCAAGCTTAGTAAACAGGAAAGACAGAACTTCAGTTGGTTCTCATTTCAACTGCTTGCATGTTTCAAAGGTGACCAAGCAGAATGCCAATCCATTGGAAATACTGTACAATATACAAGGACAGAGCTAGAAATTAGGACCTACACGTTGAGTTCTGAATATAAGTAGACCTCTCTCCTTAAAGTCTACACAAACTGTGGTTGCTAGAATTAAAACAAAGTTTAACCACAGAAGAATTAATCCAGCCTTAAATTTCTGGGTTAAATTCAGAGCAAAATATGTGCAAAACAAAATTGAGATCATTCCTGAATAACCAAGTTAAACCTTTAGAGACACTGAAAGAAAAACACTGCCTCCCTCCCTTCCTCCATCCCTCTCTCTCTCTTTATCTCTCTCACACACAAACTCCTCAAAGGAACACCAAAAAATTATTTTAAAAAATACAGATTTTTAAACTAACAAAATAAGCTCTAAATATAATTGGAGTGCAGGGGCTTCCATTAATATTAAAGTAAGCAATGCACAGAATTTAAGCAAAGTTCTACTTCACTGTTCCTCCAAATGTAGTTTCGTAATCGGTCTGCAGATGTTAGTTAGTAGGAAGAAAGTGCCTAATGGATCAGAAATCTAAGCATATTTAAGTAGAAAGAATGCTTTTCCTTTAACTAAATAGTACTGGATCCCAGGAATCAAACCAAGAGAGTACATAGCAGAGGAAAAAAGGTCAAGATGACACGATTCTGTTTGTCAATTGACCAGGTGATCTCTTAGTTAAACAGTCACCCTTTGATGCTTTGCATGAAATTAACCCCAACAAAGATCCCTGAAATTCATATGCATTTATCTAAAACTCCCCTTACCCTGAAGTTTCATAAGGAAAACTATTTCATTTTCACTTAACAAACAAAACTGTGCTTTAAATTCCCACCACCCTCCATGTAGTATGCTCAAATGCAACACTCACTATCATTGCTTGTGGTGGTGGTTGAGGGGGGAGGCAGATCTCTCTCTGAATTTGGGGTCTAATGTGGCCTCCTAGTGCATTTGGAGAGCAGTCTTTGTGTGAGTTCTGGTAGCTGCCTGGCTACACTGAGAAATAAGTGATCCACACTGCTTCTGGGGCAGTACCCAGGCAGGCACTCTCTGCTCTGAGCTGGTTCCTTTGCTCTTAACATAAAACATTTAACTCCTTCTCTGAAAGGAAAGATGTGCTGGCTATAAGGAGTGGCAGAAGTCCTGGATCTAGCAAGGACTGGATTCCTAGGAATTAAAAATCAGTTGAGACAGACTGCATGAGACCATCTCTGGGAACGCATAGAAAATAAAATGCCACAAAGGAAGTCAGTAGTGACTATCAAAATTGGGCATGAAGCTGCAGGACTGGTGTCATTGGCCTCAACTCAAATCCAGCTCCGGAGTCAACTAACACCTTTCAGGAAAGAGAAACTTAAACAAGAGTCAGCATAAAAAGCATCCTGGGTCTTGGATGTTCTTCTCTAACTAGAGCTCATATGAACCTTCAAAGCACTCCTATTGCTGGAAAAATATAGTTGTAGCACTCTGCTACAACCCACAGTTTGATCAAGCCACCAAGTTTGGGTCTCATTTCTTCCTCCTTTCCCCTAAGACTGTGTCACTGAGATTACAGAATGACTTGAGGCTGAGTTGACTTATCTAGGAAATTTTGAGAAAATGAATAATTTCTAATGGAGCACCATTGGGATTATGCTAAGGGAAGCACTGTGCAATTCAGACATTTTAACATAATCATTAGAACCATGATGATTCAGGCAGGATGCTATTCTAGAACAGTAATGGCCATCTTTTTAGAAACTACAAAAGTATTGTTGTCTTTCTCTCTCTCTTATTTCAAATTGTTACATGATTAGCCATTCCCCAGTCTTCCATTAGAGAGGCAACCCATAATTACTCCCCTGGAAGGGGCAGCCACATGCCCTTCCAGGATGCCATGCTGTCCCCAGGCACAACATACAAGCATACCCATGCCTCTCTGCCATGGCAGAGAAAGTCATTTCCAGGAGAACTTTGGCTTCTTGGCCTCATTCAAGATGGATTCAAAAGAGGAAAAGAGGCAGACAAAGCAGCAGATGGGGAGTAGCTGGCTGGGTCAATTCAGTCCACAGACATCTGCACAACCATGAAATGAGTGGAGCTTTGCAGTACACTAAGGTACCCCTGGGTTGGGAAGATCGCCTGAAGAAGGGAAAGGCTACCCTTTCCAGAATACTCCAGTATTCTGGCCTGGAGAATTCCATGGACTATATAGTCCATGGGGTTGCAAAGTGTTGGACACGACTGAGCAACTTTCACTTTACTTCAAGGTACCCCTGGGTGGGATGATGGCAGAGCAGAGTAGGGATGCCTATGTGGCATAGTTGGAAATCAGGGTCCACCCAACCAGGGCTGAGAGTACTATGCAAGTGCAAGAACCATAATCACTTTGTAGTAAAACCAAGTTACCAGAGTGGGGCCTAAAGACAATGGAATTTCAACCTTACTGATTTTGGTTCCTGTTCTTATATTTATGTAGCTGCTTGAAATGCTAGTTCTACTGGGTTCTGAACATTCTCTGCAAGGAAGATTCCCAAGAAATGGGCAAAGAAATACCTTAGGCACAAGAAATGATAATCGATCCTTTCTGAATATGGTGAAATCAACACATTTCCCAAGAAATCTGCATCATCAGAAGTTCTCCCTAGAGAAAAAAAAAAATAGTAGTGAATGAACACAGTAATCAACCCTAAAATATTGAAACCCTTTGAAAGAACACAGAGACACAACCTAAAATATCGCTCCATTTTCAAGTTTCTATCAATCCAAAGTAGTATTTTCATATTTTTAAAGTATAAATTGAAGTAGCACAACACCTCCTTTTTAATTCTTCTGGATTCATGGAGACATAAGTCCTGGTTGAATACCAGTTGAACATACATGCTGGGTAGCTTTTTCAGTGGTAATGGATTTCTCTCAAGCTCTCCAAACCATTCCACACCAACATTCTTGATTTATGTTGGCAAAAAGCAGCTTCTTAGACTTTTGGTTCCCCATGAACTCTGTGTCATGCAGAGCCCATGTGCCCCAGGGCATACATTCTCAGTAGCATCTCTTTGCTATCCCAAGGATAGCATGCCAGGCTCTTTTTTCCCTGGAATTTTCCAGGCAAAGATACTGGAGTGGGTTGCCATTTCTTACTCCACGGGATCTTCCCTACCCAAGGATTGAACATGAGTCTCCTGTGTCTTCTTCATTGGCAGGTAGATTCATTACCACTGAGGCACCTGGAAAGCCTCTGCCCCAGGAAGGTACAGATGCACAAATCTCAGCAGCATATGTTACTCCAAGATATCGCTAGAAAATACAAATGGGCTAGGGTGGTGAAGCAACAAACCATGAATACACATTTAAGCTGAAGCTGACAATGAAAATAACACCAAAAATCCACAGCTGATCAAGTGGAGCAGTGTGCTTTTCCTGACTGGGCAAGATCCAAGTTTTCCAGAGGAAGCACATCAGCTGTAAGCATACCCCCTTATCAGCTCCATTTTAATTGCTTCCAGATTCTTTGAGGATCTTCTAGGTAGTTATGAGTTAGGTCCCTCTTAGTCATGTTAATTATCAATACATAGCAGTGGCTAAATTTCTGCTTTTTACATTAATTGTTTTTTCTCAGATCAGATCAGTCACTCAGTTGTATCCGACTCTTTGCGACCCCATGAATCGCAGCACACCAGGCCTCCCTGTCCATCACCAACTCCCGGAGTTCATTCAGACTCACGTCCATCGAGTCAGTGATGCCATCCAGCCATCTCATCCTCTGTCGTCACCTTCTCCTCTTGCCCCCAATCCCTCCCAGCATCAGTCTTTTCCAATGAGTCAACTCTTCGCATGAGGTGGCCAAAGTACTGGAGTTTCAGCCTTAGCATCAGTCCTTCCAAAGAAATCCCAGGACTGATCTCCTTCAGAATGGACTGGTTGGATCTCCTTGCAGTCCAAGGGACTCTCAAGAGTCTTCTCCAACATCACAGTTCAAAAGCATCAATTCTTCAGCGCTCAGCCTTCTTCACAGTCCAATTCCCACATCCATTCATGACCAAGGGAAAACCATAGCCTTGACTAGATGAACCTTTGTTGGCAAAGTAATGTCTCTGCTTTTGAATATGCTGTCTAGGTTGGTCATAACTTTCCTTCCAAGGAGTAAGCGTCTTTTAATTTCATGGCTGCAATCACCATCTGCAGTGATTTTGGAGCCCAGAAAAATAAAGTCTGACACTGTTTCCACTGTTTTCCCACCTATTTCCCATGAAGTGATGGGACCGGATGCCATGATCTTCATTTTCTGAATGTTGAGCTTTAAGCCAACTTTTCCACTCTCCACTTTCACTTTTATCAAGAGGCTTTGTAGTTCCTCTCCACTTTCTGCCATAAGGGTGGTGTCATCTGAATATCTGAGGTTATTGATATTTCTCCCGGCAATCTTGACTCCAACTTGTGCTTCCTCCAGTCCAGCATTTCTCATGATGTACTCTGCATATAAGTTAAATAAACAGGGTGACAACATACAGCCTTGACATACTCCTTTTCCTATTTGGAACCAGTCTGTTGTTCCATGTCCAGTTCTAACTGTTGCTTCCTGACCTGCATACCAATTTCTCAAGAGGCAGATCAGGTGGTCTGGTATTCCCATCTCTTTCAGAATTTTCCACAGTTTATTGTGATCCACACAGTCAAAGGCTTTGGCATAGTCAATAAAGCAGAAATAGATGTTCTCCTGGAACTCTCTTGCTATTCTGATGATCCAGCAGATGTTGGCAATTTGATCTCTGGTTCCTCTGCCTTTTCTAAAACCAGCTTGAACATGTGGAAGTTCACGTTCACATATTACTGAAGCCTAGCTTGGGGAATTTTGAGCATTACTTTATTAGCATGTAAGATGAGTGCAATTTTGCGGTAGTTTGAGCATTCTTTGGCATTGCCTTTCTTTGGGATTGGAATGAAAACTGACCTTTTCCAGTCCTGTGGCCACTGCTGCATTTCCAAATTTGCTGGCATATTGAGTGCAGCACTTTCACAGCATCATCTTTCAGGATTTGGAATAGCTCAACTGGAATTCCATCACCTCCACTAGCTTTGTTTGTAGTGATGCTTTCTAAGGCCCACTTAACTTCACATTCCAGCATGTCTAGCTCTAGGTCAGTGATCACACCATCATGATTATCTGGGTCATGAAGATCTTTTCTGTACAGTTCTTCTGTGTATTCTTGCCATTGTTTTTCATAGGGTAGTACAAATTACTCATCGCTTGACTGGAATTGCAAAGATTTCTTCCCACCACACTAACTTGGGTTGGGTCTAACAAGTGGATTTCAGAGGGACTGGCAGTCCATGGGTTGGGTCCTTGTGCATTTTGAAACAGCCTGTGTGTTATAACCATGGCACTCAACCTGAACAACCTTATTGTCCATTTGTTGTTACTGAGTCGGTCTAAGTCAGGCTTTATCTGCATCAGTGGGGAAAACTAAACAACATCCACTGGATCATCAAAAAAGCAAGAGAGTTCCAGAAAAACATCTATTTCTGCTTTATTGATTATGCCAAAGCCTTTGACTGAGTGGATCACAATAAACTGTGGAAAATTCTGAAAAAGATGGGAATACCAGACCACCTGACTTGCCTCTTGAGAAACCTATATGCAGGTCAGGAAGCAACAGTTAGAACTGGACATGGAGCAACAGACTGGTTCCAAATAGGAAAAGAAGTACGTCAAGGCTATATATTGTCACCCTGCTTATTTAACTTATATGCAGAGTACATCATGAGAAATGCTGGGCTGGAAGAGGCACAAGCTGGAATCAAGATTGTCGGGAGAAATCTCAATAACCTCAGACATGCAGATGACACCAGAAAGTGTCAGAGCAGAAAGTGAAGAGCAACTAAAAAGCTTATTGATGAAAGTGAAAGAGAAGAGTGAAAAAGTTGGCTTAAAGCTCAACATTCAGAAAATGAAGATCATGGCATCCGGTCCCATCACTTCATGGGAAATAGATGGGGAAATAGTGGAAACAGTGTCAGGCTTTATTTTTTGGGGCTCCAGAATCACTGCAGATGGTGATGGCAGCCATGAAATTAAAAGACACTTGCTCCTTGAAAGGAAAGTTATGACCAACCTAGATAGCATATTCAAAAGTAGAGACATTACTTTGCCAACAAAGGTCTATCTAGTCAAGGCTATGGTTTTTCCAGTAGTCATGAATGGATGTGAGAATTGGACTGTGAAGAAAGCTGAGCGCCGAAGAATTGATGCTTTTGAACTGTGGTGTTGGAGAAGACTCTTGAGAGTCCCTTGGACTGCAGGGAGATCCAACCAGTTAATCCTAAAGGAGATCAGTCCTGGGTGTTCTTTGGAAGGACTGATGCTAAAGCTGAAACTCCAGTACTTTGGCCACCTCATGTGAAGAGTTGACTCATTGGAAAAGACCCTGAAGCTGGGAGGGATTAGGGGCAGGAGGAGAAGGGGACAACAGAGGATGATATGGCTGGATGGCATCACCAACTCGATGGACGTGAGTTTGAGTGAACTCTGGGAGTTGGTGATGGACAGGGAGGCCTGGCATGCTGCAATTCATGGGGTTGCAAAGAGTCGGACATGACTGAGCAAATGAACTGAACTGGTCTGAACTGGTACTCCTTTCCATGGGGAAGAACATACATTATCACTACACTTCTGGACTCTATCTATCCATTCGCTCTTGCCTTGACATTGCATATAAACCACATCCTCCAATGTCAGCATTATCAGACATAAAGATGATGTTGTAGTCATTTTGCCTTACTCTTTTGTCTTTTTTCTTAACTGTGTTTGAATTTGGGCAGAAAAAAGTTTTCCCTAGCACACCCCAACATTTGGTGCATTCATTAGGAATACTGAGAAATTAAACAATAGCAAGAATGTTGGGGAATAAAATAAACATGTTAAAAGATCTTGAGGGGCACTGGGCTTTGGATTTTTATGCATGGGAGAGATGTTTTGACCTTTGTGGGTTGTGGAGGCTTTTATTGGCTCACAAGGTTGCTTTTCCCACTTGAATTTTTTAAAAGTTCTGTGACTTGGAAAAGGGGGCATAAGCTTCAGATCACATGATATTTCAATTCTAACAGATGATTGCAACTTATCCTATGATTGCTTTATATATGGCTCTTTGTTTACTTATGGATTGTGACAGCCAACAGGAAAGTTGTATGGCCCTCAGCAAAAACACAGTTCTCAGGAGAATTACCAGGACAACTGGGCTTCTCAGTGAGGTGGCTGAGGGCCTCAAGAATCAGCCAAGGCACATGTGTGGGAATGAACTCATTACGCACCAACTGCATGGGCCTTAGAGGGTCTGGACATTAGTGGGCATGGCCAACCCCATGGTGAAATCTTGGTCTTCACACATATGTGCTGATGAATCAGGCCCCCTGAGTACACTGGTGAGAACTCAAGGCCACACATTAAGTGGTCAAGCTGGGATCTGAAAGCAGGCTGGTTGTGCGCCACAATCCAAGTTTTTAACAACCTGTATTGATTTTCCTTCACTGATGCAAAAAATTTAGTGAGCTGATACAACATAAATGTATTATGCTGCAGTTCTGGAGGCCATATATCCAAAAATGGGGCCCACTGGGCTAAAATCAAGGTGTTGGCAGGGCCGCATTCTTTCTGGAGGTTCTAGGGGAAAATTCATTTCTTTACATTTTCCAGTTTCTAGAGGTCTCCTATATTCCTGGACTCATGGCCCCTTCTTCCATTCCTAAAGACAGTAGCATAGCATCTTCAAACCTCTGACTCTCACACTCTTGTCTCTTTTTTATAAGGGACCTTTTGATTATATTGGGTTCACCTAGATAATCCAGTTCAAAATTCTTCAAAATTTACATCTGCAAATTCTTTTTTTGCCTTGTAAGGTAATTTCACAGGTTCCATGGACTAGGATGTGGACATCTTTAAGGGACCATTTATTATTCTGTCTACCACGCCAGGATACATCCACATGGAAACTGCATTTTGGATCCTGGTCTTTGATGACATACTAAGCCCCACATTCTGGGAATGTCATTTTTTTTCTGGGATGATTGCTTTAGGGGTTGAGGTTTGGCCTCTCTTCTAAACGTGGTAGGTGTGGCCCACCAGTGAAAATATGTTTTTGAAACTTTTAACCAATCAAACCTATGAGCAACTTGGCATTGAACAGTATACTTTTTGCAGGGACAACACCAACCCCAGTAAGAGAAAGCTTGGGCTGCAAACACTGGCAGAGTCTCTCTCTCTGTTAAGACAGTGGAAATCTTCCATGTTCTGTGCTTAGTCGCTCAGTCATATCCGAATCTGCAACCCCATGGACTGTAGCCTGCCAGGCTCTTCTGTTCAGGGGGATTCTCCAGGCAAGAATACTAGAGTGGGTTGCCATGCCCTCCTCCAGGGGATCTTCCCAATCCAGGGATCGAATCCAGGTCTTCTGCATTGCAGGGGGATTCTTTACTGTCTCAGCCACCAGGCCCAGCACTTAAAGAGAAGAAGATTAGTTACTTTGGACTTAATTCATAAGAGCAATAGAATCTGATCTCATACTATGATTCCTTTGGGTTTTATTATCTTTGGACTTAAATTTGTAAGGGGATTAGTGTCTGGGTTTTAATTTTTCTAAGAGAATTACAATGGGAGAAATTTATTCAAATTTAGGGCATCTCCACATTGTTGGTCTTTTATTAAGAGAATTTCTTTCTGAATTCTCTTTGATTTTATTGCTGAACCCCTGAGAGGTTATATTAGACAACTGCAGTAAGTAAGACAATGGGAAGAGAAAGGAAATAGGGAGAACAGTTTTGATCTTGAAGTTAATTTAATTAAGGCACTGTTATAAACCATTTCAAGTCTCCCTGAGGCAAACTTTCCTCCTGGCAGGAGCAGACCTACCCGGACCAGCCCTGCAGGATGAGCTGGTTTAAGGCCAGGCAGGATTTGGTATCTGTGGTCAAGGCTGGGGAGTAGGCTGTGGCGAGCTGTTGTAAGCTGATCCTGTGCTCCAGGACTCCATGGTCTCCTTCCCTTCATAAGTCTTGAATGGAGTCCCCAGAGCTGTGGCCGCCAGGAAACAGACCACCTTCTCTGATATCACGTTTGCTAGTTTAAAAGGTGATACTTTGGACTTCCTCTGGCCCATTCCTTTGTCTCCTTTTCAATTGGATCCAAATTTGAGTAAAACACAGGAGTATAACTTATTGGGCTCCCATGAACTTTCCAGCAGTTCCTTTTCCCCCTTTAGATTGCCGTATTCATCTTCCAACCAATCTCTTTTTCCAGGCAACCCTTGCAGGCATTTGAGTTTGTACTCATTTGCTTAGAACAAGAGATCTTAACCATTTTGTGACATGAACCCTTTTGTCAGTCTGGAAAATCTGTGAACCCTTCTCAGAATAATGTCTTTATGCTATGCTAGGCTAAGTCACTTCGGTCGTGTCCGACTCTGTGCAACCCCATAGACGGCAGCCCACCAGGCTCCCCCGTCCCTGGGATTCTCCAGGCAAGAACACTGGAGTGGGTTGCCATTTCCTTCTCCAATGCATGAAAGTGAAAAGTGAAAGTGAAGTCACTCAGTCGTGTCCGACTCTTAGCGACCCCATGGGTTTACAGTGGTAAAGAATCTTCCTGCTATGCAGAAGACGCAGGTTGAATCTCTGGGTCAAGAAGATCCCCTGGAGTAGGAAATGGCAACCCACTCCAGTATTCTTGTCTGGGAAATCCCATGGACATAGGAGCCTGGTGGGCAGCAGTCCATGGGGTCACAAAGAGTCAGATGACTTAGGGACTAAACAACAACAAAGGCCTAACATAAAACAGAAGATTACAAAGTAAGCTAATCATACTGAGACACAGTTCTCATAAATGGCTGAGAAACACATCTGAAATATATAAATATGAATCTGTTAGTGTATTAAATAACAAGATCTAGTATTATGATACCAATGTATTGAGTAGCACAAATAACATTTCAAGATATTTCTAGCCACTATAATGAAGTGAAAGTGAAGTCATGGTCCAACTCTTTGCAACCCCATGGACTGCAGCCTCCCAGGCTCCTCCGTCCATGGGATTTTCCAGGCAAGAGTACTGGAGTGGGTTGCCATTTAAATATCTTTGACACCTACTGGTGACAAAGTGATAGGAAATGATAATTCTGATGTGGTATGTTGTCCACATTCAAAAATGAAAGAAATGCAAAATCGCAGTAAAAAGTTAGAGAAAATAAACATGCAATCTTTTTTTCTTTTCAAGTTTATTAACGCTCTCCGTGGAAACCCAAGTTACAAATCCTGGGCTTAGAGTGACTTCCTATTGCTTATTTGCTATATAAAAATCCCAGTAATCTACTTTCCCCAAAGGTCCTCTACCAGATCTCACTGTAGTTCTTCATACTTCATCCTGCATCACTTAGCCAGGTTGATCTGCTTTTATCTGAAACAAATCAGATTTTTAACACTACTACACAAAATACTCAGATTTGCCCACATCCATTTCATTCCTTCAAGTGATCACATCAAGTCCTGAGCCTTTCCACTATGCATTAAATTATACATGTTTCTTTAACAGTCTTGTCTCCATGCATAGGAAAATGCCATAGCATCTCATCTCATTAAAAAGATCTGAATATTCACTGAGTTTTCATAGAATTGCAAACTCAATGAGAACAGAAAATTTTCCTGACTTATTTATCATTGTACCCACAATTTGGGACATATAGAAGAACATCAACCAACATTTATGGAATAAAAAAGCCAATCCATTATGCAATAATAAACTCAGATTTCTTAGTGAAGCAAATACATAACAGGATATAGGATCTTGGGCTTCCCTCATAGCTCAGTTGGTAAAGAATCTGACTGCAATGCAAGAGACCCTGGTTTGATCCCTGGGTCGGGAAGATCTGCTGGAGAAGGGACAGCTACCCACTACCGTATTCTGGCCTGGAGAATTCCAAGGACTAGATAGTTGATGGGGTCGGAAAGAGTCGGACATGACTGCGCGACTTTCACTTTCACTTTCAAGAGGATATTTCTGATGATGAAACTGGCTTTAATTCTTGGAATCTCTATTTCTTTATTATTAGAAAATACAAAACCTTCTCTTTGCAAATGCTGCCCATGTACACAGGGGATGAACAAGTACCTTAGTTTTCCTTAGAAAAGATGTAGTAAGTGTGTATCAATTTTCTCATTGCCTTTAATGATGATAAATCTAAGTTTTCTATTTTGAGAACTGCTCCAGAGAGAGTCTTCATAACTACCTCCTGTTAGGATGTTCTGGGTGCTTTAATAAGTATATTTGCTCAATAAATCATGTTAACCTTTGCTCCTTTCATATTATTAAAAGCTCAGTACTCCACTATTTTTTCCTGAAATACATGAATAATGTTTTAAAACATGAAAAATATCAGTTAAATTTTATCTTAGGTTTCAAAAATATGTACAGATGAAGCAGTTGTTTCTCAGTAGTCATTGTTTTGATTGTGGGTTGGCACAAATGGATTTGTTTTCTGAGTGGTGGTAAAATAAAACATTACTATGTCATAATTTGTTTTTAAGAGCTTTAATTGTTTTCCATACTGAAGATTGAGTTCTATCAGTGGGTTGGGGTTGTGAAATCATTTTAGTGAGTCACAAACATTATTTCTGAGGGTAAAATAGAATAAAGTAGAAAATATCAGAATACATTACATATAGTAAGTAATGTTTGATGAGCGGTGTATGTGTGTGTGTGTGTGTGTGTGTTTATTAAGGGGTAACATAAATGTATTTCTTATTATGCGTCATGGTCAAAACATTTTAAAAAACATTAATTATGATCATTTTATTGAGTCTACAGATTAAGAAAAAAACTGTGGATATAACCCTGCCTAAGGTCACAGAGTTTTGGACAATTTAAGCAACATTGTATCTCTGGTCTCCAATTCCAATCCAGTGCTCTCTCAAAAAGAAAAAGAACTTCATTTTTGTTTATTTAGATTTTTTGCTTTCTTCTCTTTTCTCCACAATGAACCAACTATGGAGCCAGAATTTTTATCAGAGTTCTTATCACCACAAGAACTTTTTCTTTACTGTTTGTTTCTTAATCCAGGAATCTTCAGCTAGCTGGATTTTACTGTGGGCAATAAAGCACTGTATGGAATGGATTTGTAAAAGTGTTCTTGAAAATTTCTGTATCACAGAGATATAGGAATTAAATGGCATATAAAGAAAGCTGAGCGCCAAATATTTGATGCTTTTGAACTGTGGTGTTGGAGAAGACTCTAGAGAGTCCCTTGGACTGCAAGGAGATCCAACCAGTCCATCCTAAAGGAGATCAGTCCTGGCTGTTCATTGGAAGGACTGATGCTGAGGCTGAAACTCCAATACTTTGGCCACATGATGTAAAGAACTGACTCATTGGAAAAGACCCTGAAGCTGGGAGGGATTAGGGGCAGGAGGAGAAGGGGACAACAGAGGATGAGATGGTTGGATGGCATCACCAACTCAATAGACATGAGTTTGAGTAAACTCTGGGAGTTGGTGATGGACAGGGAGGCCTGGAGTGCTGTAGTCCACGGGGTCGCAAAGAGTCAGATACGACTGAGCGACTAGACTGAACCCATAAAAACTGCCACAACAATGACTGGCCTCCTAGAAACACTCCATACATATTCAAAGCTAAATTCATATGTCTATAAGTTTGTCCTTCATGGATATTTAATAGGACAGCCAATAGCTTAAGAGCATAAAATTATTTTGAAAATTACAATATCCTTTATTCATCAAATGTGACCAGATGAACAAAACGACTCTACTGCAACAAATGCTATTAGGCTAATATTGTATTTAATGCAATCAAGCCTATGCATGTGGCAATACACATAACTATACTTATTATTTAATGGTGTACTTAATTATATAAAAATAGTAATATTAAATATCTAGTGGAGAAAAACTTTTGGAAATAAAGACTATAGAATGATTGTTAAGCCATATACTACAGAAATCTGTGGCATCATTTTCCCTGATTTTTTAAAAATAATTACTATTTAAAGCTGTCTCACTCTGTGCTAATTAAGAGACTGAGGAACAAACTAGATATATAACTAGTGTATTATTTGTCCGAGTCCAAATTCTTGATCAATTTTTAAAATATTTTAAAATTAAACATTGACTTTCAATGTTATTTTCTAGAAGGACACATTTATGAGCTAACTGTGATTTTTAAAGGAAAGAATTAAGAATTTCTACATCAGATTCAATACCATCCTCACCTATCTACTCAACTGTGTTAAGGTAAGAAAGCAGGTGACCATCTAAGAAAATGCTTTTTTCCCTTTTAAAAAAAAATGCTATATGTGATACTTTAAAACTTTGTATTGCAGCCTGTTTTTAATGTTTCATAACTGTTACTATGAATAACATATTTCACATTACATTTATAGACTTAATAAAATAACACATTTTATTAAGTCTAATAACATTTCCTTTTTAAACTCTATATTAGAATCTATATTAGATTCTTTTTGGGCTTTCCAGGTGGTGTTAGTGGTAAAGAACTTGCCTGTTAATGCAGGAGACTTAAGAGACGTGGGTTTGATCCCTAGGTCAGGAAGATCTCCTGGAGGAGAGCACAGCAACCCACTCCAATATTCTTGCCTGAAGAATCGCCATGGACAGAGGAGTCTGGCAGTCTGAAGCCCATATGGTCACAAAGAGTGGGACATGACTGAAGTGACTTGGCTCACACACACATAGATTCTTTTGTTAATAAACTTCTGTGTAAAGTACCTATTTGGTTGCTCTGAAAACAGATAAAAGATAGCTTTGTAGCTTTTAATGTGTGGATGTAGAGTGAAGAGTGGAGAAAGGGTTATAGATCCACATGTCAGCAACATGATGGCACTGGAAGATGGTCTCAAGGGGAAACTGGAAAATCAAAATAAGAATTTGAATCTTACATTCAGTTTTAGTATCTAAGGTATAAATATTAACCAAGAACTTAAGAAGGAGCTGGGCAAAATAAAAATGGCCTCTGTCCATAAGAGATCCATGAATCTAAGGAGGACCTGTGTAGAATCTAAGGAGGATCTCTCTGCATCAGCCCTGTGTGTTGAGATCATATTTTATTGCAAGTCACTGGCCATCTCAGAACAAAGAGGAAGAATCAGCATCTCAAGATGGTATTTTCACAATAGCTGAAAAGCTCATTTTCTCCTTGAGTTCAGAGATGATCTCTAGCTCTATTCTTTGACAAGCAGCAGACTGTGGAAATAGGGCAGTGTTTTTCCAGAGATAAACAAGGTTAATGGATATTCCATGATGGAAAGTTGCCGGTTCTAGATGCTGCCAGCCAGCTCGCATTCAAAGGAACTTACAGAAAGGTTGTCTGGCTTTCACTCTCGCTTCACCCCAAGGCATTAGATTACCCAACGCAGGCAATAAACATACCTCTTCCTTGCTTTCCTGACTGTGTAAACTCTTTAATGCGGAACCCTGAATGAGAGACCAGCTCCTACCACCATCTAAAGTCCAGGCAGCAAGGTCCTACTGGGTCATATGCTATAATTCAGTCAGGAGCATCAGGTCCCAACATGCTAAACTCAAGTAGAAATGACAGAAATAGGCAAGCCCCTCCCCTTTTTTACACTGTTCAAAAATAACAATAGTTATAGCCAAGATACATGAGTCTCCATTTAAAAAAAAAAATTGATGAAGCACTTAAATCTATTATTGCTAAAGAAGAAGCATCCAACAAGTTGCAACTAATTTATACCCTCAGAATGAATTATGGACCCAGACTACCACACTTCATCAGCCAGAGGGTTAATGGGAGACCCTCAGGGTGATTTTGCTCAATGCTTAAAAAACAAACAAAGCAGTTGAGCCTTTTATAAAAACTTAAGTCTACCTATCCAAATAAATCAGATCTCTGATAAGAAAACTCAAATTTCAAGCCACCTTCAAATCACAGCTGTGAATGTAAACAGGAGAAAAAGAAACATCCTGATTATGCTAAGTCTTCCTTAAGAGCTACCTCTTGCTGGTAATCCCCAGATTGCATAAATCATGTAACTATGAATTAAAATTGCCCTAAAAGTCCAAGGAAGATTTGAGGATAAACAAAAATTCCAATCAATCTTGCTCATTGTGGCTATTTTAGTAGTCTTGAGGAAGTACTCACTAACTCTTTGTGATGAATGAATGAATGACCTTCTGCTGGTAGGTATTGAAACGGATCTGTATGTGACTGCATGAACTGAATATTCATTTTGCAGATGGGCAAACTTTCGGCAGGCTTATTTGTTCCAGCTCTTTGCAAGGCATAAACGACTAACAGGCCAGTACAAAGGTGCAATCCAAATTTAACCCCAAGGTGATTTTGTTTTGCTTTGTTTATATTTCTTTTTTATCTTTCTTGTAATTTAACTAAGGAGAAGACAATTTGCATGTTTTGCAATTACTCAGGTCTGAAGAGTAAACAGAAAAAAACCTTCTCATTAGTAGACACAAACCCAAATAGCTTGGGACTTGACCATGCTTGTTTTTGAACGGCCACACAATTTCAATTTGAGGAAGAACAAAAATTGATGCCATGTTTAGTATGACACTGAGGGCCAGTCTTTATATCATAGGTAATGATGTTACCTCTTCTTTTATTCAATAGTTATTGAATACTGTATTAGTCCCAATAAGGTAGGTTAAACTACAGTAACAAATAAGTCAACAAATCGCAATGCCTTATCCCTACAGAAGTATGTATCTCAGTCACACAATGGGTTCTGCAATTCCAGAGATCAGCCAGGGCAACTTTTACCCTCTGATAACATGGTGCTGCTGCTAAGTCGCTTCAGTCGTATCCAACTCTGTGCGACCCCATAGATGGCAACCCACCAGGCTCTCCCATCCCTGGGATTCTCCAGGCAAGAACACTGGAATGGGTTTCCATTTCCTTCTCCAAAGCATGAAAGTGAAAAGTGAAAGTGAAGTTGTTCAGTCATGTCTGACTCTTAGCGACCCCATGGACTGCAGCCTACCAGGCTCCTCCATCCATGGGATTTTCCAGGCAAGAGTACTGGAGTAGGGTGCCATTGCCTTCTCCGCTGAAAACATGGTCAGATCAGACCAGTTGCTCAGTCGTGTCCGACTCTTTGCGACCCCATGAATCGCAGCACGCCAGGCCTCCCTGTCCATCACAAACTCCTGGAGTTCACTCAGACTTACGTTCATCGAGTCAGTGATGCTATCCAGCCATCTCATCCTCTGTCGTCCCCTTCTCCTCCTGCCCCCAATCCCTCTCAGCATCAAAGTCTTTTCCAATGAATCAATTCTTCTCATGAGGTGCCCAAAGTACTGGAGTTTCAGCTTTAGCATCAGTCCTTCCAAAGAAATCCCAGGGCTGATCTCCTTCAGAATGGACTGGTTGGATCTCCTTGCAGTTCAAAGGACTCTCAAGAGTCTTCTCCAACACCACAGTTCAAAAGCATCAATTCTTCAGCGCTCAGCCTTCTTCACAGTCCAACTCTCACATCCATCATGACCACAGGAAAAACCATAGCCCTGACTAGATGAACCTTTATTGGCAAAGTAATGTCTCTGCTTTTGAATATGCTATCTAGGTTGGTCATAACTTTCCTTCCAAGGAGTAAGTGTCTTTTAATTTCATGGCTGCAATCACCATCTGCAGTGATTTTGGAGCCCCCCAAAATAAAGTCTGACACTGTTTCCACTGTTTCCCCATCTAATTTCCATGAAGTGATGGGACCGGATGCCATGATCTTAGTTTTCTGAATGTTGAGTTTTAAGGCAACTTTTTCAGTCTCCTCTTTCACTTTCATCAAGAGGCTTTTTAGTTCCTCTTCACTTTCTGCCATAAGGGTGGTGTCATCTGAATATCTGAGGTTATTGAGATTTCTCCCAGCAATCTTAATTCCAGCTTGTGCTTCTTGCAGCCCATCGTTTCTCATGATGTACTCTGCATATAAGTTAAATAAGCAGGGTGACAATATACAGCCTTGACGCTGTACTCCTTTTCCTATTTGGAACTAGTCTGTTGCTCCATGTCTAGTTCTAACTGTTGCTTCCTGACCTGCATACAAATTTCTCAAGAGGCAGATCAGGTGGTCTGGGATTCCCATCTCTTTCAGAATTTTCCACAGTTTATTG
>NW_011494831.1:1566587-1575008 GCF_000754665.1 Bison bison bison
CTTTGGCATAGTCAATAAAGCAGAAATAGATGTTTTTCTGGAACTCTCTTGCTTTTTCCATGATCCAGCAGATGTTGGCAATTTGAACTCTGGTTCCTCTGCCTTTTCTAAAACCAGCTTGAAAATCAGGAAGTTCGCGGTATAGGTTAGTACAATTATTACCATTTTCCCCAAAAAGGAAAGTAAGACTGCAGTATCAATAATGCTATTGCTAACTGGACCAGTTTCCAAATAGATTCCAACCTGTGTTACTGAACAGCAGTAGTTGAAAAAGATAAGCAAGGTATCCCACTACCCTCTGAGCAACAATATTTACTGTTTTTATCCTGTCTTACAATAAAGCTGTGAGATACCTGCAGTGTGAACCATGGTGAGTACATATTGATTGATGAGAGCCTGAATTTTTAGACTCTGGATCTAAAACTGAAAAATCCTCTACCTAGAACAACCTCCATTACTCTGATCCTTTTTCCTCTCTTGGTGTGAGCTCAGATATTACCCCCTCTAGGAAGCTTTATCATGCTTACCACAACAACAAGCCCTTCTTATGTTCTCCTGCCCTCTGAGCTTCCCTATAGAAACACTTAATGAGACATATTAACCTACTGATGTGCCTGCTATTCACACTCAAATCTGAGCACCATGAGGAAAAGGTCCACTGTCCCAAATTCATCACTACCACTGCAGTGCTGAAACAGCTGCTGTGGAGTAGGTACTGAATATATTTTGAGGTCAGAAAGTATTATTATACCAGAAATGAAAGAGTATGGAAAGATTAAGATGGAAGCTACGAGTTGAGATTCCATGAGATGATGAACCCTTAAGTGAGGCTGTTAAAAGTTGAAGTAGAGGAGAATGTATGTCATAGAAACCAGAGATAGAGAAATTTCAAGATCAAGCACCATGAATATAAATGTCAAAGTCACTGAGAGTCGTGGTTATAGGATTTCTCCTATAAATACAGCAGCTCAGTCATATATAAGGGTCTGATGACCTATTGAGCCTTTTTAGAAAATCCTTGCGAGAAAATTCCCCAAACTACCCAGTCCTGTATTCAACAATGATATTCTTTTTTAACGGAAGTTCAAAGACCAGAATGGCCCTCTTAGAGACAGAGATACAAGCCTAAAACAAGATTTCTCTGGACTAAATGTCAAAGTTTCATGTAATAGACCTTGGCCTACCATTCATAGAAGATATACTCCTAAATCTGGAATTCTGCAGTTCAGTTGAGGGTGAAGGACAATTCAGATCAGCTTCTCAATAGATGCTAATCACGAGTTGTAGCGGTATTATTCCACTCCTCACACCAACAACTCTGCTTCATTGTAAAAGGAAAGCTCGCTTCTATCCCTCCAATCCTGTTCCTCTAGCATCTCATATCTTTCTAGTCTTTCAGTTCCACCATCAGTTCAGTGACGCAGTCATGTCTGGCTCTTTGTGACCCCATGGACTGCAGACGCCAGGCTTACCTGTCCCTCACCATCAGCTTACTCAAACTCATATCCACTGAATCGGTCATGCCATCCAATCATCTCATCCTCTGTCATCCCCTTCTCCTCCTGCCTTCAATCTTTCCCAGCATCAGGGTCTTTTCCAGTGAGTCAGTTCTTCACATAGGGTGGCCAAAGTATTGGAGTTTCAGCTTCAGCATCAGTCCTTCCAGTGAACATTCAGGACTGATTTACTTTAGGATTGACTGGTTGGATCTCCTTACTTCAGTCAATTCCAATCATCATTCCACATACAAGGCAACACTGTAAACCACTGACCCTGTCTCTAGAATCATTTTAAATCAAAGAAGTAAGTTTTAGGGTATATTCCATTCAACCCCAAACAATGAAAACTAATGTAAACTAAAAATGCACATAACAGGATTTGAAATAATATATGAATAACTTCCTATTAAAGTAATTTGGTTCTTTGGCTCTTAAATATGATAAGAGAAGATAAAAAGCCAAATATGAGATAAAAACTAATAGAGAATTTAAAAACCCCATCAAATCCAAGAGAAAGCTTTGGCATATTTGGTATTAAAGATGATAATTCTTTTCAGAAATCTAATCCAAGGGTCACAAGCAGTCTAAGAGATTGTGCAATGTTCCAGGTTGCTAGATACTTCTGGTATAGGAGACCCAATTAGGAAAAAGGAAGGGTCACATGAAGAAGGAAAAGTGAGCATAACAACATTCTACACTGAGAACGGACTCTGGATAGATGCATTATGTAATGATGAAAGCTGTTCTAATAAGCAGTATAAAAGTGTACTTACATTCTTGTTGGTTATTCCTTTTCTTAGGAAAAATGACTATAGGGATAAAGTGATATATAAGGGTACATACATACTCAGTCACTCAGTCGTGTTAGACTCTTTGCAGTTCCATGGACTGTGACTCACCAGGATCCTCTGTCCATGGGATTTTTCAGGCAAGGATACTGGAGTGGGTTGCCATTTCCTACTCCAAGGGGTCTTCCTGACCCAGGGATTGACCCACATCTCCTGCACTGGTAGGAAGATTCTTTACCACTGAGCCACCTAGGAAGTCCCAAACTGATGTAGACCATTTTACAAAAGAACAAAGTTGTATATTCCGTTAATAGTTATGCCACAAACAGCAAATACATGTGGCTATTCATACTCATTGAGCAACCAGATCTATAAGCTATGGTGTTTAAGTCATGGTGGAATGAATTTTTACCTACCTGGTCCATACTGTGTAGGTAGCATAAAAATATACCACTCAAGCTATTTTTATGGACAGATGTTCTGAATGGGGCTAATCATGAAGGTGGTGTGCTGATATGACAATCAACACTGATAAACAGATTCCGTTTAAGATACAGTATGAAGACAAAATTAATTATGATTTGTCAAGAAGAACAAAGACTGTTCTCTTCCAGAATTCCTGTGTTCAATATGACAGTGGTTACAAAATTGTTCCTCATATGAGGTAATGTTTTCCTAAGGATATTTAACAATATTTAGCCATCAATTAATTGGCATTGCATCAAAAGAAACACCTGTGTTCCTGCTACTCTGGTGTGGTTTCTTAATCGCATTGACAGGAAGTTAGCAAAGCATGTGATGTAGAAACAAAATTAGCAAAGCTCTGCTGTATGTGACACTGTTTAGTGGGATCTATGATGAATCCCAATTTGCTTACATTTTTGATGAAACTAAAAGAGCAAAATAAATCCATTATCCTCAACGGGGAACAGGTAGAAGCTAGAATATATCACTTGAAGAGAGAAAAAACTTAACTCAAAAAAAAGGATATCATTCAATGAGAGAGTAAGAACAACTTTTAAGGTGAGTCAGTGTCTGAGACACAGCAAGAAAAGTTCTTTTGAGGAGAGTAATAATCCATATAATCATAGAGATTTCTGTGATTGAAGGAGGAAGGAATAAAGAACCATCTGGAAGCTGTTGCCTGTAATGGGAACAGAAATCCCAAAGCTTAGGCACATCAGAAGACATACCCGATTTCCTTCCTTTTTAATCTGTTATTTGTTTCTAACTCTCTTTACAGCAAGTTTGGTTCTTATCATCTTTGAGGTCCATAGCGCCTATCATAATTTATATATCCTAAGAATTAACCTGACATGTCAGTACTTTTAATGAATTCTACTATCAAGGTAATTCTTTATTCTGTGTATATAAATTTATTCGGATCCAAGTGTTGAAAGTCACATTCATCATTTACTCATTCATTTATAATGGGTACTTACTAAGCATTTGCCATATACTATAAGCCCTATGAGGAAATAAGTAGATGTTAAAGTCAAGATTTTCACTTTGTAAGAACTTATAAATGAAAATAGTTTCCCTATTAGTAGAGAAGTACTATTTCAGCATTGATAACCTAATTAACCAGAGAAGGCAATGGCACCCCACTCCAGTACTCTTGCCTCGAAAATCCCACGGACGGAGGAACCTAGAAGGCTGCAGTCCATGGGATCGCTGAGGGTCGGACATGACTGAGCAACTTCACTTTCATGCATTGGAGAAGGAAATGGCAACCCACTCCAGTGTTCTTGCCTGAAGAATCCCAGGGACGGGGGAGCCTGGTGGGCTGCCGTCTATGGGGTCGCACAGAGTCGGACACGACTGAAGCGACTTAGCAGCAGCAGCAGCAATCTAATTAAATCTCAATTCAATTTAATCAGTACTTAATTGGTTGCTTTCCATTAATAGGGTGTGAGGGAATGATTTTTGGAGGCTGGTGAAATGAGTTCTACCTACACAGCTTGGCAAGAAAACACAAAACAGTATTGATTACCCTCTGTTCTTAGCCGACATGCACCTATCTGAAAGGCCCCATACAATGGTCATGTTTTTGTATAAATGGACAACTGCCCTGTGAGGTATAATGTGGGGAAGAGAGATGAACAGAAGAAGGGAGAATGCATGGCCACAGATTGCCTGAAGTCACTATCCTATGGCCTGCTGTTTCATTGCTCTTGAAGATGCACCACTGAGAGAAAAGGCCAGCTATTTAAGGCGAAATAACACCACTTCTTAAATATGAAGATAACTTTGGGCTGCTCACAGATAACACCATTAACTAGATGAAACTATGCTTATAGTTCTCAAGGGAGAGGAACGCAGAAGATAGTGCGGACCCTTGACTAGAGATTTAAAGGGTTAAGTGGAGCAAGAAATGTGTACAGGCTTAGCTTATGAGCTGGATGTAAAGAATGCAGCTGACAAACACGTGATATCCTTGAGGCACCAGGACAACTTTATCCTGAGAGGTCAAATCAATCAGAACCTGTCTGTGAGCTGATCCCCCAGCCAGTGACTCAGCAGTCCTGACACTCCCTGTGAGGTCAGCTACCCTCTGGGGAAGAGGAGATCTCTTCAGGCACATCAGAATGACTCTGTCTCAAATAACTTTCACCTGCCTTTATAGCTGAGATTCCAGAGACCTGACGGTGAGTTTCTAGGAAAGAGGCTAGAAGCTGTTAGAATCTCAAGGGCGATCCAGCTAAGCCTCTCCTCAGACTCTGGAGTTTGATTCAGTATTACCTGAGCCTCAGTGCTTCCCCAGAGATCAATATTTAACCACTCAAGGAGTTTACTGCTGTTTTTCTGAGATGGGGACTTCATCTGCTTTGCTGTGCAGAATCTCTATTAGCTGACTGGGTTCTCTATGCTGTTCAGCTTTCCAAGTTTTGGGGCCTCAGGATGAGAAACTGGATTGTGTCTTTCTGTATCAAGATGGTGTCTTATGTATAATGTGTTGTTTGACATTCCTCTGAGAGCACTGACTTGCTTTGGAAATATCAAGTGACTATGCTTCAGTCTCTATCATTTGTTACTCATTACTGCCACTACAGGCTTTTCTGGGGGCTCAGATGGTGAAGAATAGCCTGCAATGTGGGAGACCCAGGTTCGACCCCTGGGCTGGGAAGATCCCCTGGAGGAGGGCATGGCAACCCACTCCAGAATTCTTGCCTGGAGAATTCCCATGGACAGAGAAGCCTGGTGGGCTACAGTCCATAGGGTCACAGAGAGTCAGAAACGACTAAGTAACTAAGCATAAGCACGGCCACTAGATTCGGAAGAAACTACTTAAACTTCATGTTCATTACCTGTCAAATAGGGGTCATAATATCTAACCAATTTATACAATTATTTTGAGAATTCAATGAGATGAACCATTTGAAAAGTGCTATTAGAAATAGTATCATTCTAGACAAATACTCATTCTTACCATTGTAACGCTTCTTCTGCGTGTACCTACTGTTTTTATTTAGCTCTACCACATTCTGCTTTGTATTGAAGCAACTTTCAAATTTCTCTTTTCCCTTTGAGGCAGCAAGTTAGCTAAAGGAACTTGCATCTTTATGTCCCCCCGAGGACCAGCCTAGAGTTTTGCATGGTCAATGAATACTGGGCAAAGATCCATCATATGGAAGGTGTACCCCTGTGGCACACAATTTGTAGCTCTGATGGTTGTTTTCATTGCTCAGATTTTTAAAAACACACTTCAGGGGAAAATATCTTACTTATTTCCTCTTCAAATAATAACTCCAGGTAGTATTCAGGAAACTCCCAGGCATAAAACTGCTTCTAGAATGTTATGAATGTCATTTTTAATAGCAATTTCCTATTAGGTGACGGAGACTGAGAGTACAAACTTCCAGTTACAAAATAAATGAGTCACAGGCATGAAATGTGCAGCATGGGAAATATAGTTCATAACTTAATATCTTTGCCTAGTGACAGATGACAACTAGATTTGTCATGATGACCCTTTTGAAATGTATAGAAATATCAAATCCCTGTGATATATATCAGGAACTAACATAGCATTATAAGTCCATTATACTTCAAAAACAAATGAATAAACAAGCTCATATAAAAAGAGATCATATTTGTGATTACCAGAGGTGAGAAGTAGAAAGAGGGGTAACTGGATAAAGGTGTTCAAAATATAATTTCCAATTACAAGATAAATAAGTACTAGGAATTCAGTGTACAACATGATGAATTTAACACTGCTGTATGTTATATACGGCAGTTACAGATCACAAGGAAAAAATGTTTTCTCTGTTCCTTTAACTTCTTATCTACATGACATAATGGGTGATCACTAAACATATTGCTTTCAATTATTTCAAGATGTATATGGGTCAAATCATTATTCTGCATTCCTTAAATGGTATAGTATTATAGGTCAATTATATTTCAATAAGATTGGGAAAAAATAGCAATTGCTATAGAGAAGAAGTCCTACGCCCACAAGAGCAGTCTTTATCCTATTTCCCCCACATCCCAAGTATCTGAGTTTTTTCCTTATTCACTTTTCCCAAAGGCCCAGGGATGATTGTTGTTTTCTACAGTTGCCACCTCCGTTAACCTATAGATATCTCTGAAGACTCTACACATGAACATCACCAGATGGTCAACACCGAAATCAGAATGATTATATTCTTTGCAGCCAAAGATGGAGAAGCTCTATACAGTCAGCAAAAACAAGACCAGGAGCTGACTGTGGCTCAGATCATGAACTCCTGATTACCAAATTCAGACCTAAATTGAAGGAAGTAGGGAAAACCACTAGACCATTCAGGTATGACCTAAATCAAATCCCTTATGATTATACAGTGGAAGTGAGAAATAGATTTAAGGGCCTAGATCTGATAGATAGAGTGCCTGATGAACTATGGAATGAGATTCGTGACGTTGTATAGGAGACAGGGATCAAGACCATCCCCATAGAAAAGAAAAGCAAAAAAGCAAAATGGCTGTCTGGGGAGGCCTTACAAATAGCTATGAAAAGAAGAGAAGCGAAAAGCAAAGGAGAAAAGGAAAGATATAAGCATCTTCGATGCACGATACTGGATGCTTGGGGCTGGTGCACTGGGATGACCCAGAGGGATGGTATGGGGAGGGAGGAGGGAGGAGGGTTCAGGATGGGGAACACATGTATACAAGTGGCGGATTCATTTCGATATTTGGCAAAACTAATACAATATTGTAAAGTTTAAAAATAAAATAAAATTAAAAAAATAAAGAATTAAAATCCCCCCCAAAAAAACACTTAAAAAAAAAAGAAAAAAAAAAAAAGATATAAGCATCTGAATGCAGCGTTCCAAAGAATAGCAAGAAGAGATAAGAAAGCCTTCCTCAATGATCAATGCAAAGAAATAGAGGAAAACAACAGAATGGGAAAGACTAGAGATCTCTTCAAGAAAATTAGAGATACCAAGGGAACATTTCATGCAAAGATGGGCTCGATAAAGGACAGAAATGGTATGGACCTAAAAGAAGCAGAAGATATTAAGAGGTAGCAAGAATACACAGAAGAACTGTACAAAAAAGATCTTTACAACCCAGATAATCATGATGGTGTGATCACTGACCTAGAGCCAGACATCCTGGAATGTGAAGTCAAGTGGGCCTTAGAAAGCATCACTACGAACAAAGCTAGTGGAGGTGATGGAATTCCAGTTGAGTTCTTTCAAATCCTGAAAGATGATGCTGTGTGCACTCAATATGCCAGCAAATTTGGAAAATTCAGCAGTGGCCACAGGACTGGAAAAGGTCAGTTTTCATTCCAATCCCAAAGAAAGGCAATGCCAAAGAATGCTCAAACTACTGCACAATTGCACTCATCTCACACGCTAGCAAAGTAATGCTCAAAATTCTCCAAGCTAGGCTTCAGCAATATGTGGACCATGAACTTCCAGATGTTCAAGCTGGTTTTAGAAAAGGCAGAGGAACCAGAGTTCAAATTGCCAACATCCACTGGATCATGGAAAAAGCAAGAGAGTTCCAGAAAAACATCTATTTCTGCTTTATTGATTATGCCAAAGCCTTTGTGTGGATCACAATAAACTGTGGAAAATTCTTAAAGAGATAGGAATACCAGACCACCTGACCTACCTCTTGAGAAATTTGTATGCAGGTCA
>NW_011494831.1:1575108-1587538 GCF_000754665.1 Bison bison bison
GGCTTTATTGATTATGCCAAAGCCTTTGTGTGGATCACAATAAACTGTGGAAAATTCTTAAAGAGATAGGAATACCAGACCACCTGACCTACCTCTTGAGAAATTTGTATGCAGGTCAGGAAGCAACAGTTAGAACTAGACATGGAACAACAGACTGGTTCCAAATAGGAAAAGGAGTACGTCAAGGCTGTATATTGTCATCCTGTTTATTTAACTTCTATGCAGAGTACATCATGAGAAACACTGGGCTTGAAGAAGCACAAGCTGGAATCAAGATTGCCGGGAGAAATATCAATAACCTCAGATATGTAGATGACACCACCCTTATGGCAGAAAGTGAAGAGGAACTAAAAAGCCTCTTGATAAAAGTGAAGGTGGAAAGTGAAAAAGTTGGCTTAAAGCTCAACATTCAGAAAACGAAGATCATGGCATCCGGTCCCGTTACTTCATGGGAAATAGATGGGGAAACAGTGGAAACAGTGTCAGACTTTATTTTTTGGGGCTCCAAGATCACTGCAGATGGTGACTGCAGCCATGAAATTAAAAGACGCTTATTCCTTGGAAGGAAAGTTACGACCAACCTAGATAGCTTATTCAAAAGCAGAGACATTACTTTGACAACAAAGGTCCGTCTAGTCAAGGCTATGGTTTTTTCTGTGGTCATGTATGGATGTGAGAGTTGGACTGTGAAGAAGGCTGAGTGCTGAAGAACTGATGCTTTCGGACTGTGGTGTTGGAGAAGACTCTTGAGAGTCCCTTGGACTGCAAGGAGATCCAACCAGTCCATTCTAAAGGAGATCAGCCCTGGGATTTCTTTGGAGGGAATGATGCTGAAGCTGAAACTCCAGTACTTTAGCCACCTCATGCGACAAGTTGACTCATTGGAAAAGACTCTGATGCTGGGAGGGATTGGGGGCAGGAGGAGAAGTGGACGACAGAGGATGAGATGGCTGGATGGCATCACTGACTCGCTGGACATGAGTTTGAGTGAACTCCGGGAGTTGGTGATGGACAGGGAGGCCTGGCGTGCTGCAATTCATGGGGTCCCAAAGAGTCAGACACGACTGAGTGACTGAACTGAACTGAACTGTATAGCACTTAACCATTTACATCATTGACTGTTCTTTATATTAAATCTTGTTCAAGTCACAAAGGTGGCTTCTGTCTCCTGATTGGATATCACATGGCAGAGTTCGTACTAAGTGGTGTTCCAGTCTCTCTGTGGAGTTATATAACTCAAGAACTCTTCTTCTGTGACAAAGGGATAAGCTGTCTGCATCCTAAACACATGTCTGGGAAATCAGGATCCTATAAGCCCCAAGTCATAATATCTGGCAGAATCCTCAAAGGATTCTTTTAGCAACTGAGTGAGTCATGAGGGTCAAGCCCTTGCTTGAAACCTCCACAGTTTGCATTTTATAATTCTATTTTGCATTTTTGAATGTGTTATAATTAAGTAGAAACATGCATTTATATATGCATGTGCCAGGTGTACATAAAGGATATCTATTGTATCCATATTTGAAATCCACAACATATTCCTTTTTATAATGCATTCTCTAAAGAGACATATAAATCCTCATTAAATTTCAGCCACAAATATGCAGCTCTTTCCTCTTAAAGCAAAGGTTAGCCCTGCAGAAACTATGGAAGTCCAACAGCAGATCATTCCAGTACAAAGTGAGGGAAAAAACAATTGTATTTTCTTTATGGCAGGGTAATGCTGTCTGATGGAATATATTAGGATTCAATATATAACTCATAGAATTCATCAAAATTATTGTCTTGTTGAGTTGTTTATATTTCCCTTATTGTATAAAGTTTTTTTTTTTTACAAGCTCTAAAACATTAACTCAATTGATTCTCACACCATACTATGAAGTCAGTGAAGCTGATCTTTTCTGATCATTTTATAGGATGGTGTAGATGGGAGGGTTTAAGGGGTTTAGCTGAGGTCACACAGATAATAACAAGTAGAAAGAAGAGATATTTTCTGACTCTTTTCTACTCTATTACGCTACTTCTTTATGTTTCTTTTTTTAAGTAAATAAATCAGTGCAGTATTTAAGGACTTAACTGTACTACATTAAGAGCTTCCTGGTGCCTCAGTGGTAATCTGCCTGCAGTGCAAGAGAGCTCCTGCAACGCAAGAGACTTGGTTTTGATCCCTATGTAGGGAAGATTCCCTAAAGAAGGAAATGGCAACCCACTCCAGTATTCTTGACTGGGAAATCCCACGGACAGAGGGGCCTGGCAGGCTACAGTCCATGGGGTTGCAAGACTTGGACACAACTTAGCTACTAAACCACCACCACCACATACTATGTTAAATATATACTATATATCAGACACTATGCCAAATTCTTTTACATAGATTAAAATCATTTACAATATCTGCTAAAAATAATACAATTGTTATCCTTATTTTATGGATGAGGCTTAGAGAAAAGCAATCTTGCTCAAGACCAAACAGTTGTTAAATACCAGAGGTGAGCTTCACATCTAGGCAGTCTTGATCTTGGATTCTCATGTTTACATCACACACATGCTTCCTTAACTCGACAGACATTACTGATGAAATGTGGAGTCAGGTATCCTGCTTAAGAATGGAAGAAAAGGTACCACAGAAATTAATAATCTAAGCCTTCAAGATATTCTGTGTTTCTTAAAACATGAATACCACAAAGTAATGAAGTGTACCCATATCATAGAAATCAGTCTAAATGGAAACTGATGTTTTACAAAATCATATAATTTTATTAAGAAGCAAAAAAAAAAAATTACGTGTAAGAAAAATATTAAGTTAGCACATAAAACTGTGAGTCATATATGTTACAGTTTTATTCTAAAACACTGCTATCTGTCCGTTCACTCTAAATGCACTTTAGAGTTCACTCTCAATGTTGCACATTCTATGGATTTGGGCAAATGTATAATGACATATAAGCCATTATGCAGAGTATTTCCCCTGCCCTAAAAATCCAGAGTATATAATCTACCCCGCTACCACCCAAGCAACCACTCATCTCTTTACTGTCTTTATGGCTTTGCCTTTTCTAGAATGTCATAGAGTTGGCAGCATACAGTATATAGCTAATCAGTTCATTTTTAATTAATCAATTCTTTTGGTCTTAGAAAGGAAGATGAGCAGATAGGCATTAGAATTAAGACTACACTGAGAAAACTGTAATAGCTTACAAAGTTTTTCACCAAGAATAAGGTGAAATGACATGGGATTTACAGGGTTAGAAAGAGAAAATGCCTCCATAGGCAAACAGGCAAATGACAAATCATAGCCTGGAAAAACCACTCCAAAAACAACAACCAGTAGACTTTCACTTTTAGCCAGGAGAGGGTAATTGGTACTAAACTTGTTCACTCTCCATAAATAATTATAAAACTGGGGGAAACAAATCTGAAGCAACAGTTTTTAGGCACTGGATCAGAGGCATTAGAAGACAGCAATCCTTGAGAGAAGGAAAACATATGATGTAAGTCCCATGAACTCCTTGGCCTTCTGATTTGAGGCACGCACTGAACCACACTGCAGAGAAGTGGCACTCAAAAGATGGTGATCTCACTGAACTGAAGAGGTAGAGGTTGAAATTTTGAGGCTGTTGAAGCAGCTAGAATTTGCAGAGTACTGAAAAAGATGGAGCAGTGCTAATGAGGGGATTGCCAGAAGTCTCTGTGTGGGCCAACCATGGCTTTTGGGTTGAGACTTAGGATGTACGTGTGCAACATGAGACTCTGACAGGCCTACTGGGGACGGCCTGCCAAGCAGCTGCAAGCAGAATAGAGATACTAGAGGTAACACAGTACTGAGAGATTGTGCTTAGGCACAGCTAGAGTGGAGAGACCTCACTGAGCCCGTAACTCACCACTTGAGGCCCCAGCTAGGCTGTGCCTTGGGAGTAAGGAGCCTCAGGGGCTATACCCAAAGGCCAAAGGTAAAACTCAAAATAGATCCTTCCTAACAAGGAAGGAAACCAAGACTGATATGAATAATTCAAACAGCCAGAAATTTAGCTTCCCATCAAAAAAACATAAACCTGTGTTAAGGAAGGCAACATAATATAGACTTCCTACAAAATATCATCTACAATGTTCAGTATAGAAGTCAAACAGCTAGTTATGCATAGAAAGCAAAAACACATGGCTCATAATCATGAAAAAATAAACACAGTGAAGATAAACAGATTCTGGAAGGGTCAAAGACCTAAAATTAGTTATCATAAATGTATCCAAGAACTTAAAGGAAAAGATGAACAACTGATAGAAAAGATACTGAACATCAAAAGAGAAATACAAAATGTAAAAAAAAAAAAAGGAAATTATAGTACTTAAAAGCAAAATTTCTGCAATGAAATGAAAATACAACTAGATGGGTTCAATATCTGACTAAACTCTGAAGGGCAAAAAATACATTTGCAGACAAATCAAGGACTTGTCCACTCTTTAATAACAGAGAAAGGTTAAAATTTGAAAAAAGCGAAAAGAGGCTCCTTGGTCTACAGAAGAACATTAAGTATCTCTAACAGAGCTGAAATTGGAGTCTTAAATGAAGAAAGAGAAAGAGATGAGACAGATATAAGGGAGAGAGGGAGGGAGAAAGGCAGAGGAAGATAAATGAGGAAATGAAAGGAAAGAGAGGAGAAGGGAGGCAAGAGTGAGGAAAGAAGAAGAGAGGGGAGGGGAGAGAAAAGTTCCCAATTCTGTCAAAAGAAAAAAAAAAAGCTTACATGACCAAAAGTCTTGGTGAAATCTATGAAATGGAAAGAAATTAAAACTTAGTATATTACAACCAAACTGATGAAATCTTAAAGACAAATTTTTAAAGCAGAGAAGAAAAAGGACACATTTTTAAAAATCACTCAGATTAAAATTAGTTTACATCAGAAACAATGGAGGACAGGAAACAATGACATAACATCATTAAAATGACAAAAGAAAAAGCTTTCAACCCCAAATTCTAATAGAGCTAAAACATTCTCATAAACAAAGGTGAAATAAAAAGTTTTCCAGATAACTGAAAACTGCAAGAATTCTTCACCAGTAGATCTGCACTACAAAACAACACAAAAACAAAAACCTAAGTAATTATCTTGGGTTAAAAATAAATTATTCTATTTGGAGATTTAAATTTACAGGAAGGTAAAAATATCAGAAATTATGTAAAATATTTTTATTCTATTCATTTATTTAAAAGAAAATTGATGACTTAAAGCAAAAAAAAAAAAATCAATTATATTTGGAGTTTATAGCATACTTAGACGGAGAAGGCAATGGCACCCCACGCCAGTACTCTTGCCTGGAAAATCCCACGGACGGAGGAGCCTGGTGGGCTGCAGTCCATGGGGTCGCGGAGTCGGACACGACTGACAGACTTTACTTTCACTTTTCACTTTCATGCATTGGAGAAGGAATGGTAATCCACTCCAGTGTTCTTGCCTGGAGAATCCCAGGGACAGGGGAGCCTGGTGGGCTTCCATCTATGGGGTCGCACAGAGTCGGACAAGAATGAAGCGACTTAGCAGCAGCAGCAGAATACTTAGAACAAATATATGATAACAATAACTCAAACGATAGAAGATGGAATTACATTGTTAAAAATTTCCTGTAGTATTTCAAGTGTTACAACATATTCGCTAAGTAGAAGGTAATAAGTTAAGGATCAGTCAGTTCAGTTCAGTCTCTCAGTCGTGTCCAACTCTTTGCGACCCCATGAATCGCAGCACGCCAGGCCTCCCTGTCCATACCAACTCCCGGAGTTCACTCAGACTCATGTCCAGCGAGTCAGTGATGCCATCCAGCCATCTCATCCTCTGTCGTCCCCTTTTCCTCCTGCCCCCAATCCCTCCCAGCATCAGAGTTTTATCCAATGATAGAGTAACCAGTAAAAACTAAACACAAGACGTTATAACTAAAAAAATTCAATAGAGGAGTTAGAATGGAATACTATAATATTAATAAGACATATTTGATTAAACCAAGGGAGACAGGGAAGGGAGAACTGAAGAACAACAACAACAACAAACTTATGGGGCAAATAGAAAAGAAATATCAAAATGATAAGAGGATAGACTTAAACACAACCATCCCTATAATAATGTTAAATAAAAGTAAACCAAACACAAATTAAAAGGCAGAGATTATTAGATTGGATTTAAAAATCAGGCCTCAAAATAGGCTGTTTACAAGAACTTAATTTTGCATATATAGCAAAGATAGGTTGAAATTACAAGATGAAAAAGTTTATCCCATACAAACAAAAAGCATAAGAATGATGGTGCAAATATAGTAATATCCAGACAAGCAGTATGGTCATGGACAAAGCAGAGAACTTCCAGATAAGCAGGATTGCCATGAATTAAGAAGAAATTTAATAATGATAATGGAGTCAGTTAATTGAGACAACCTAATAATCTTAACTGAGCCATGAGGGACTTCCCTGGTGGCGAGAGGTAAAAGCATCTGCTTCCAATGTGGGAGACCCAGGTTCTATCCCTGGGTTGGGAAGATCCCCTGTAGAAGGAAATGGCAACCCACTCTAGTGTTCTTGCCTTAAAAATCCCATGGATGGAGGAGCCTGGCAGGCTACAGTCCACAGGGTCACAAAGAGTTGGACACAACTGAGCAACTTCACATCACTTAATAATCTTAAATGTTCATGCATCTAATAACAGAAGCAAAAACAAACACAACTTATATGGAATTTAGAAAGATGGTAACAGTAACCCTGTATACGAGACAGCAAAAGAGACACAGATGTATAGAACAGTCTTTTGGACTCTGTGGGAGAGGGAGAGGGTGAGATGATTTGGGAGAATGGCATTCAAATATGTTTAATACCATATATGAAACGAGTCGCCAGTCCAGGTTCGATGCATGATACTGGATGCTTGGGGCTGGTGCACTGGGATGACCCAGAGGGATGGTACGGGGAGGGAGGAGGGAGGACGGTTCAGGATGGGGAACACATGTATGCCTGTGGCGGATTCATTTCGATATATGGCAGAACCAATAAAATATTGTAAAGTTTAAAAATAAATTTAAATTAAAAAAAAAAAAACAAACACAACTAAAAAGATAATTAGGTAAATTCACAATTACATTTGGACATTTTATACCCACATGGCAATTGATAGAACAAGTTGACAAAAATTAAGAATACAGTTAAAAAATATTGCCAATCTCCTTGATCTATTGACATTTATAAGATAGTGAACCCAGTGGGGCAGAATACTACTCTTTTCAAGTGCAAATGTAACATTTACCAAAATAAAAATTATGTTGTTTCATAAAAATTTTATGTTCAATAAATTTAAAATAATTGAAATCTTGCTGTATATGTTCACTAATCACAGTTCAAATAAATTAAAAACTGGTATCAATAAGATTCCTATTGAATGTCCAAATATCTGAATATTAAATAACACACAAGCATTTCACATTTCCACAGGCCAAAGAAGAAACCACAAAACAAATTAGAAAATATTTGAAACTGAATATTAGTGGAAATGCAATATATAAAAATTTATGTGATGCAGTCAAAGCTTAGAGGGAAGATTATGGCTTGCAAACGCTTATATTAGAAAATAAGAAAGGTTTTTCATTAATGATCTATGTTCCTACATTAAGAAGCTAGGTAAAGACCACATAATCAGTATGAAAAAGGAAATAGTTAAGATGAGAAAAGACATTTGCCAAGTAGAAATAACAGAGAAAATTGATGACCAAAAGTTGGTTCTTCAAAGATATTAACTGATAAACATTTGGCAAAATTGATCAAGGAAAAAGGAAAAAAAAAAGCACGTGTACATTATCAGAAATGAAAAAGAATATTCCACTACAGATTCTCCATACACCAAAAGGAAATAAAAGAATACTGTGCACACCTTTGTGGAAATAAACTCGATAACAGATGAAATGGCTAAGTCCCTTGAAAACTATAACTTTCTCAAGCAGACTAGAGAAAATCTGAACAGCTTCACTAAAGAATTGCATTCTCATTCTATTTTCAGCACACCATATGCATCTTGATAGAATCCTAATTGATACAGCTGAAAGGGATTAAGACTTAAGCCAAAGTTATGAATAATTTCTAATAAATATTGGGGCTGCCTGCATGAAAAAATATCTAGTAATAAATAATGATAGTAAATTTTAAAGGCAACAGATCAGGATTAACAGCAAAAAGAACATGGAAAGGATTAGCTTAGAATACAGTGTATCACAGAGAACTACTAAAGGTGGCCTTGCTTTTCATCATTTATCCTGTTTCAGAGGGTATTTTGGGTGAAAAGATGCCCTGTGTCTCTAGTTATTGGTATCCATTACACCCATAAGTTGTTAATCAGCTTCCTGTTGAAAAATCACCATTCAAAAATCAACTCTTTATCAGGTCACATAGCATTCTATTGGGTAAAGATTTTTTTCTCACAGGTCTGTAGAACAATCTGGGGTTACTATCAGTATGTATAGAAAACTTCTTATTAATTCATAAAGTTAGAAAAACAACAGTAAAACCCCAAGGAAAACAGAAGAGATAATAAAGATTAAGGCAGAAATCTATTAATAGAGTAAGAAAAAGGGAACAAATAGAATTGAAAAAGTAAATCCAAGACAGTTCTGTGAAACACACAAATGAATAATTAACACTAGCTTGCTTCATCAAGAAATAAAAGAGAATAAAAATACATGAAAATAAAATTATAAAGAACATAATCATAATCAAGGACAGAGATGACACATAATGGATTACTTTGTTTAAATCTATTCACATAAATTAAAGATACAGTAAAAGAAACAATAATTTAACTAAGTAATTTGCCAAAAAGAGGAACCCAGAGAGAGTAGAAACATGAATATACCAATACTCCACAGATAAATTTCAGAAAGACAGTGGAGAAGTTGGTAGGGGAAAAAAAAAAACCTATCCAAATTGGGACAGGATATATGGCTCTTTGACTAATGCCTTCAACAAGATTATGTATTTATTACCTGTAACAAAAAAATGCAATTAGGAACTATTATTTAATCAGTACAAAAGAAAGTCAATTAGAAACTCTAGAAGAAAAGAAAACAAGCTGTACTTAAAGGTCATGCTGATAATGTGAGGAAAAAAGGAATCTTTCTGAAGTTGGAGATTGTAAATTCTTTTGTCTGGCACAGGTTAAAAAACACAATATTATAGTCCCAAATCTATAATATTAATCTATATATTTAATGTTTATATACACATTTAAAATGAAAATAAATTTATATGTTATATATAATTTTTATATATAATATGGAAAATAAATATATATTTACAAAATTTATATAAATATATTTAATTTCTATATTATATATTTATAACAATCTGTATATTTATTGGTTTAGCTTCGAATATTTGTTTTATAATTTCAAAAAATTACTAATTATATATATTGGCTTTCAATTTTTAGGGCCAGTCTAAAAGAAAGCAGAACTCAGGTATAAAACAGGACTTTGAAAGAACAAAATTAAATGTCACTAGATTATGAAAGCATATGGGTGTTAATGTCTTCTTCCCACATAGTGGAATTTAAAGGATAGAATCTAAAATTAATAAATTAAACTTAATATATTAATAAAAGGTAATAAAATGTTGAATTACTTGATGATTAATAAAATAATGACATTTTTTTAAACAAGCAAGTGAAAAGAAGATGTGAGAAGGAAAAGGGCACAAAAATAAGGCAAATTCTTAGTCTTTCATAGCTGGAGCTAGTGGGTATTATTAAAAGTGGATAAATCATGGAATGGGTAAATGATTATTTCTTACAATTATATTTCAAAATAGTTGAAACTTTCAAGGAAAAGTACTAGGAGTTGGAGTACAGGACGGTACAAATGACATGCAGATTTATTATATGTTCTTCTACAAATTTTCACTTTATATGTACATGTATTAACTTTATAATATATTAAAATATTTGAAAAGTGAAAGTCACTCAGTCATGTCTGACACTTTGCAACCCCATGGACTTACAAGTCCATGGAATTCTCCAGGCCAGAATACTGGAGAAGATCTCCCTTCTCCAGGGGATCTTCCCAACCCAAGGATTGAATTCAGAAAAAACTATTACTAAATATGGGCTTCCCTGGTGACTCAGACAGTAAAGAATCTGCCCACAATGCGGGAGACCTGGGTTCAATTCCTGGGTTGGGAAGATCCCCTGGAAGAGGGCATGGCAACCCACTCCAGAATTCTTGCCTGGAGAATCCCATGGACAGAGGAGCCTGGCAGGCTACAGTCCATGGGGTAACAAAGAATGGGACACGACTGAGCAATTAAGCACAGCACAGCAACACATTACTAAATATTACAGGACAGCTTGAAATTAAGGAGAAAGACAACTATCCAATAGAAATGTAGATTTAAAGACATGACAAGCAAATTGCATTGCAGACCACAAATGGCTAATAATACATGGAAATATACTTAACCCCACTCATAGTTAAAGAAATGCAAATATTATTTGTATATCTAGGTGACAAAGATTTTAAAAATACATATTGGTTGACAAATATAAAATCATATTGGCAAGCCTAGAGAAAAGTAAGAATCCTCATTATCAACACAAATTTTTGGAGGGCTGCTAAGCTAAGTCGCATCAGTTGTGTCCGACTCTGTGTGACCCCATAGACGACAGCCCACCAGGCTCCCCCATCCCTGGGATTCTCCAGGCAAGAACACTGGAGTGGGTTGCCGTTTCCTTCTCCGATGCATGAAACTGAAAAGTGAAAGTGAAGTCGCTCAGTTGTGTCCGACTCTTAGCAACCCCATGGACTGCAGCCTACCAGGCTCCTCCGTCCATGGGATTTTACAGGCAAGAGTACTGGAGTGGGGTTCCATTGCCTTCTCCTTTTGGAGGGCAGTATCTGTTAAACTTTAAAACATGCATATTACTCAGAAATTTCACCATTTTAGGAATGTTATAAAGATAAATATGTAAGGAAGTTTTCTGTGGTATTATTTCTAAATTGAAAGAAACAATAAAAGTAAAAGAACAGCAACAGGTGCAAAGCAAACGTAAGTGGTCTTTAACAGGGGACAGGTTCAATAAAGTTCAGCACATTCATACAACAGCATATTGTACCAGCCCTAAAGATAATAAAGAGAATCACAACATGCTAGCACATTCACAAAATATTGGTAATGCAAATTCTTCTAGTAAAATTTGTCTGCACGCATGCTAAGCCGCTTCAGTCGTGTCCAACTCTTTGCAGCCCTACAGGCTAGTCTGCCTGTCTCTTCTATCCATGGGATTCTCCAGGCAAGAATACTGGAGTGAGTTGCCATTTCCTCCTCCAGGGGATCTTTCCAACCCAGGGATCAAACAGGCATCTCTTATGTCTCCTGCAATGGCAGGCAGGTTCTTTACCACTAGTGCCACCAGGGGAGCCCAAAGTTTGTATAAAGTGGTTCTATTTGTGTAAAAAATTCTGGAATATTTTAAGTATAGAGAGAAAATAAGTTATAACAAAGGAATACTCCGCAGCTTATCAATAAGGCCTGTAGGGTAAAGGGGGAGGAGGGACTTTTCACTTCATAAAATTCTCAATTTTTATTTTTTTCAATGGCCATTTATTACATTAATTTCTTAAGAAGCTTTAAATGAATCTTGTGTTCCACAGTGAAGAACTGTGAAACAGAAAATTAAGCCTACTGATCTGATCTATATTTCTTGGCAGCCCTAACTCTCTCCAGCAGCAAACACAATGACTGACAGAGAGCAGGTATTTGTGCAATATTCTCTAATTAGATGATAAACTGAAACATGAGGGATTAAAACCTGACATAGACAGCCCTATATTTATTTCCCTGCCACATTAAAGCCATTTTACTATTATTAAATTTAAGAAAAGCCAATTCTCATATAGGATAACACTGAACACATCTAATTTATCCACATTTATATTTTAAAGAAAGTGTTCAGTTCAGTTCAGTTCAGTCGCTCAGTTGTGTCTGACTCTTTGCGATCCCATGAATTGCAGCATGCCAGGCCTCCCTGTCCATCACCAACTCCCGGAGTTCACTCAGACTCACATCCATTGAGTCAGTGATGCCATCCAGCCATTTCATCCTCTGTCGTCCCCTCCTCCTCCTGCCTCCAATCCCTCCCAGCATCAGAGTCTTTTCCAATGAGTCAATTCTTCGCATGAGGTGGCCAAAGTACTGGAGTTTCAGCTTTAGCATCAGTCCTTCCAATGAACACCCAGGACTGATCTCCTTTAGAATGGACTGGTTGGATCTCCTTGCAGTCCAAGGGACTCTCAAGAGTCTTCTCCAACACCACAGTTCAAAAGCATCAATTCTTCAGCACTCAGCCTTCTTCACAGTGCAACTCTCACATCCATACATGATCACTGGAAAAACCATAGCCTTGACTAGATGGACCTT
>NW_011494831.1:1587812-1605695 GCF_000754665.1 Bison bison bison
TCACTTTCTGCCATAAGGGTGGTGTCATCTGCATATCTGAGGTTACTGATATTTCTCCAGGCAATCTTGGTTCCAGCTTTTGCTTCTTCCAGCCCAGCGTTTCTCATGTAGGTCTCTAATAAAACTTTTGTGTGTGTATGTGTTTTAATGTGTTTCCCTTTCTTTGGTTCTCCTGCCCACAAACCCATGTTAGGTGTATATTCAGAACCCCAGAGAAGTAGGGTCCTGATTAAACAAAAGTCATTAGGAAATGTTTAGAGGGAAGCAGTGAGAACACAGAATAACAATTGAGACAAAGTGCTCATTTCCACTTTAGAAGTACACAGAGACAAAGAATCTGTGCCTAGGAACACATTCTGCCCCGTTATTGTTTTTTGCAGGAGACAGTTGTAACTCAATAGAAGGAAATAAACACAATATAGAGTTGTCCTAGTTTCAGTGTCTTCCAAAATAAGGAAACAACAAGTCTGATTGTGACATGGATCTCCAGAGGAAGCCAGCTTCTTTCTTGTCTGCTTTGGTGTGACACATGACTATGATGATGAACTCTACGCTCCCCAGCCTCTCCAGGGACTAGGCTTCATCCTTCCTCACCTATAAACAGAATCAGGATGTGTCCTGACATTCGGCCAAAAACATCTGACCTTGAATAAGACATGCTCCACAAAGCACACATATGGTATCTTGGTGAGGGAGCCGCAAGGGAAGGGGATGGGAGAGAAGTCAGCAGGGCACTCTGACATCCACTGGCTTATAACAAATCCCAACAGATGCCGATGTTCACAGGCAACTCAGGGAGGAGACAGTACGAAGACACCATGAAAGACATTAATCTTCTCCATTACAAACAGATTCAGGAAAACAGTACCAAGTGCCAAGTGAGAGAAAGGGGAAGAAAATACAAAAGGAATGAAATCTTTAGTGCAAGAGAAGACCTCTTAGACTGTTCTTGTTATGCAACAGAGTGATGAGGGGAGGAACTGTGGTAAAGGAAACATCTGAAGATGGCTGATAACACAGCTTCAAACGTGCATTTGAAGAGGTGTGCTGAAGACCTTTCTGTGCCTCTTTTTATCTATAAGTGAGCATCAATATATTTCATTTTAAATGGAAACCATATTGATTGTAAATTTTCCCCAGCCACTAGCCAGGCCACTTGGTAAAAGGAAAAGTGAGTAATTATATTAACAGACATTGTGGCTCTATCTTCTCTTAAAAAAAAAAAAAAAATCCTACTTTTAAAAGGAGGAAAATTATTGTCATCCTGAGAAATGGTTCCAGAAGAAAAGGGAGAGAAGCAATGAGAGCACATGTCCATTACTTTTTCCAGAGGCAACGTGATGTCCCATTTATGTCAGAAAAGAAAATATCTGTACTCTAATAAAAGCCAAAAATTCAATCAGAAAAGGGTAATCTTTGACACTGGTAACTGATCTGAAGGACTTTTCCTAAAGTGATTGAAATGAACATGTGGTGTGATATTATTGAGCATCAAGGAAACTGTTCTCTGGGGCTTCCCTGGTGGTTCAGAGATAAAGAATCTCCCTGCAATGCAGGAGACCCAGGTTCAATCCCTGGGTCAGGAAGATCTCCTGGAGAAGGGAATGGCAACCCGTTCCAGTATTCTTGCCTGGAGAATTCCATGGACAGAGGAGCATCACGGGCCACAGTCCATGGGGTTGCAAAGAATCAGACATGATTGACTAACACACACACAGACACACACACACACTCTTCTCTAAATGGATGAAAATCAGTCAGCAGAATTTTTCAGGCTTCAATTCACCTTGTAATTTATGTGCTACTCAGATAATAACTATCACAAATCACTACACATTTCTGTAAGCTAAAATATGATTGCTGGAAAAGGTATCTATCCAACTTATGTCACAGACAAGGAACTAGTAGTCAGATGTTACTGGGCAAGAGAAAAACCAGTATAAATGTCTTTCAGTCCAGATTAGTGTATTTCCCTTTACACTCACTTACGTAAATTATTAAGGCCAAAAAATGGAGTCCTTTTATAAGTTATCGTGTCCAAGGATCCATTTTCAAACCTAGGCTTATCTGTCCCAGACCAACTGGTATATGTGGCTGGAAGATATTCTAAGAAATTTATTCCTGGTTTTCTCTCTCTGAATTTCCCCTAGTCAAATCAAGAAAGACTCTGTGTTTCACTGCCTCAGGGAAATTTAAGAATGAGTAGAAACAAACAAACAAACAAAAAACAATGAGTAGAAACAAAAGTAGCATGAAAAACTTACTGAATTATATCTTTAAAAACTTAAGGTCATTTTGAGCAGGGGATAGCTTGACGGAAAACAAAAAACAAAAAACAAAAACAAAAAAACATGAAGGCTTGGATAAAACAGATGAGACAAAGGTGTTTTGCCCAAAAATTAAAAGAGAGAAATTCCCCTGCTGCGGGCAGGCCTTTAGGACTCAGGCCTGCTTCATGGCAATATTCCAGAAAGGACTTCCAGTTGTCTTCCGGGTGTGAGTCAATGGCTACTGAGATTTCCTGTCCTGAGGAACATTTCAGAGCTGAGTGTGACAAGGAGCAACCAAGAGCCTGGGATTCAGAGGGTCATGTTGACAGAGAGGAGGATATTCCAAGTGGCAACAAGATGAGCAAGATGACTTCTCCCCAAGTCCCCTGATTGGTGAATGCCTGATGCTTTGTACTGATGGTTCTGGAACCTCGACATGACCCAATGGGAGAAGTGGCAACAATTCTCTCCTTGACTAAACTTTAGTTAGTTTCCTTTGAGTCTTCTTTAACTCAGCCTCAACTTGGACTGTAAAAACTGTAGATGCACAGCACAAATGAATTCATCCACACACTTCCCAAATACATACCTAGATAGACACACTAAGAAACTTGAAAAATCACTAGCCTACTTTTTAACACCTCAAGTTTCAGAAATTGGTACAAATAATAGATGGGCTTTGAATTTTTTCTATAGCCATTTTTCTGCTTATCCAAAGACTTGTTTTGTAAGGCAAGTATAATTGAAAACATTGGGGTATAACCTGAATGATATCAAGCCATCCAACCACATTATCCTCAATTTGCTCCTTTAATTGAGACGGAAATCAAAGCATTTCTATATTCTAGATTTAGAGCCGTGTTTCTTTGGAATGATTAAATCCTACAATGGTACCAGGATGTTTTGTTTTGTTTTGTTTTTTGTTTTTTTCCTTCTGGGTACACAGTTTCATTTTAGCTTAAGGGAGATGGCCTAAAATAAGTTCCTATCCGGTTCTGAATGTCAGCTTAAAATGTGGCCAACTTTTGATCAAGGGCTACTTTTGCCCTTTTGAAAAAGGGCTACTTTTTAAATTTCTTTTGAATATCTTGTCAACAAGATAAGCCAGGAAAACAAGTAAATATCCCTGGCAGTACTGAACAATTCCATGAATACAAAAGGGGTTCCCATAAAAGGGTACAAAAGATACTACTCCCTCAAGATACAGTGCTAGGTCACTTCAGTCATGTCTGACTCTTTGCGACCCTATGGACTGTAGCTCACCAAGCACCTCTGTCCATGGATTCTTCAGGAAATTTCCTAATCCAGGGCATCTTCCCAACTCAGAGATCAAAACCAAGTCTCTAATATCTCCTGCATTGGCAGGCGGTTCTTTACCTCTAGTAGCACCTGGGAATGGAGAAGGCAATGGCAACACACTCCAGTACTCTTGCCTGGAAAATTCCATGGATGGAGGAGCCTCGTGGGCTGCAGTCCATGGGGTTGCTAAGAGTCGGGAAAGACTGAGCGACTTTACTTTCACTTTTTACTTTCATGCATTGGAGAAGGAAATGGCAACCCACTCCAGTATTCTTGCCTGGAGAATCCCAGGGACAGAGGAGCCTAGTCGGCTGCCATCTATGGGGTCGTACAGAGTCGGACACGACTGAAGTGACTTAGCAGTAGCAGCAGCAGCACCTGGGAAGACTCAGATCCAGACCCACTCCCAAAGATAATCGAAAGAAAGACATAGAAATTTACCCTGAGAGTGGGCAATAGTAGTCAGCAGGACCATAGCCACAAATGGACAGCAACCCATATTTCTGTCTAGCCATCTTTTGGGGTCCCCAATCTGATTGTTGGGGAGACTTGACACCTGGATATCACCAGATGGTCAATACTGAAATCAGATTGATTATATTCTTTGCAGCCAAAGATGGAGAAGCTCTATACAGTCAGCATATAATGGGAGCTGACTGTGGCTCAGATCATGAAATCCTCATTGCCAAATTCAGACTTAAATTGAAGAAAGTAGGGGAAACCACTAGACAGTTCAGGTATGACCTTAGTCAAATCCCTTACGATTATACAGTGGAAGTGACAAATAGATTCAAGGGAGTAGATCTGATAGACCCCTGAAGAATTATGGATGGAGGTTTGTGAAATTATACAGGAGGCAGTGATCAAGACCATCCACAAGAAAAATACATGAAAAAAGGCAAAATGGTTGTCTGAGGAGACCTTGCAAATAGCTGAGAAAAGAAGAGAAGTGAAAGGCAAAGGAGAAAAGGAAAGATATACCCATTTGAATGCAGAGTTACAAAGAATAGCAAGGAGAGATAAGAAATCCTTCCTCAGTGATCAATGCAAAGAAATAGAGGAAAACAACAGAAGGGAAAGACTAGAGATCTCTTCAAGACAATTTGAGATACCAAGGGAACATTTCATGCAAAGATGGGCTCAGTAAAGGACAGCAATGGTATGGACCTAACAAAAGATATTAAGAAGCAGAAGATATTAAGAAGAGGTGGCAAGAATACACAAAAGAACTATACAAAAAAGATCTTCAAGACCCAGATAATCATGATAGTATGATCACTCACCTAGAGCCAGACATCCTGGATGCGAAGTCAAGCGGGCCTTAGGAAGCATCACTTCGAACAAAGCTAGTGGAGGTGATGGAATTCCAGCTGAGTTATTTCAAATCCTAAAAGATGATGCTGTGAAAGTGCTGCACTCAATAGGCCAGCAAATTTGGAAAACTCAGCAATGGTCATAGGACTGGAAAAGGTCAGTTTTCATTCCAATCCCAAAGAAAGGCAATAACAAAGAATGCTCAAACTACTGCACAATTGCACTCATCTCACATGCTGGCAAAGTAATGCTCAAAATTCTACAGGCTTCAACAGTACTCAACGTACTGTGAAATTCCAGATGTTCAAGCTGGACTTAGAAAAGGCAGAGGAACCAGAGATCAAATTGCCAACATCCTGTGGATCATCAAAAAAGCAAGAGAGTTCCAGAAAAACATCTATTTCTGCTTTATTGACTACGCCAAAGCCTTTGACTGTGTGGATCATAACAAGCTGTGGAAAATTCTTAAAGAGATAGGAATACCAGATAACCTGACCTGCTTCCTGAGAAATCTGTATGCAGGTCAAGAAGCAGCAGTTAAAACTAGACATGGAACAACAGACTGGTTCCAAATAGGAAAAGGAGTACATCAAGGCTGTATATTGTCACCCTGCTTATTTAACTTATATGCAGAGTACATCATGAGAAACACTGGGCTGGAGGAAGCACAAGCTGGAATTAAGATTGCTGGGAGAAATATCAATAACCTCAGATATGCAGATGACACCGCTCTTATAGCAGAAAGTAAAGAGGAACTAAAAAGCCTCTTGATGAAAGTGAAAGTGGAGAGTGAAAAAGTTGGCTTAAAGCTCAACATTCAGAAAACAAAGATCATGGCATCTGGTCCCATCACTTCATGGGAAATAGATGGGGAAACAGTGGAACAGTGTCAGACTTTATTTTTCTGGGCTCCAAAATCACTACAGATGGTGACTGCAGCCATGAAATTACAAGACGCTTACTCCTTGGAAGGAAAGTTATGACCAACCTAGATAGCATATTCAAAAGCAGAGACATTACTTTGCCAACAAAGGTTCATCTAGTCAAGGCTATGGTTTTTCCAGTGATCATGTATGGATGTGAGAGTTGGACTGTGAAGAAGGCTGAGCACCAAAGAATTGATGCTTTTGAACTCTGGTGTTGGAGAAGACTTGAGAGTCCCTTGGACTGCAAAGAGATCCAACCAGTCCATTCTGAAGGAGATCAGCCCTGGGATTTCTTTGGAAGGAATGATGCTAAAGCTGAAACTCCAGTACTTTGGCCACCTCATGCGAAGAGTTGACTCATTGGAAAAGACTCTCATGCTGGGAGGGATTAGGGGCAGGAGGAGAAAGGGATGACAGAGGATGAGATGGCTGGATAGGATCACTGACTCGATGGACGTGAGTTTGAACTCCGGGAGATGGTGATGGACAGGGAGGCCTGGCGTGCTGTGATTCATGGGGTCGCAAAGAGTCGGACACGACTGAGTGACTGAACTGAACTGAGAGTACATCATGAGAAATGCTGGACTGGATGAAGCACAAGCTGGAATCAAGGTTGCCTGGAGAAATATCAATAATCTAAGATATGCAGAAGACACCACCCTTATGGCAGAAAGTGAAGAAGAACTAAAGAGCCTCTTGAAAGTGAAAGAGGAGAGTGAAAAAGTTGGCTTAAAACTCAACATTCAGAAAACTAAAATCATAGCATCTGGTCCCATCATTTCATGGTAAATAGATGGGGAAACAGTGAAAACAGTGACAGCCTTTATTTTGGGGGTCTCCAAAATCACTGCAGATGGTGATTGCAGTCATGAAATTAAAAGACACTTACTCCTTGGAAGGAAAGTTATGACCAACCTAGACTGCATATTAAAAAGGAGGGACATTACTTTGCCAACAAATGTCTGTCTAATCAAAGCTATGCTTTTTACAGTAGTCATGTACGGATGTGAGAGTTGGACTATAAAGAAAGCTGAGCACTGAAGAATTGATGCTTTTGAACTGTTGTGTTGGAGAAGACTCTTGAGAAGCCCTTGGACAGCAAGGAGATCCAATCCATTGTAAAGGAAATCAGTCCTGAATATTCATTGGAAGGACTGATGCTGAAGCTGAAACTCCAATACTTTGGCCACCTGAGGTGAAGAACTGCCTCGTTGGGAAAGACCCTGATGCAGGGAAAGATTGAAGGCAGGAGGAGAAGGGGATGACAGAGGATGAGACAGTTGGATGGTATCACCGACTCAATGGACATGAGTTTGAGTGAGCTCTGGGAGTTGGTGATGGACAGGGAGGCCTGGCGTGCTGTAGTCCATGGGGTTGCAAAGAGTCGGACACAAGTGAGCGACTGAACTGAACTTCTGATTGTTGCCAAGCCAAGATCTCAGAATACAAAATGAGACAAACTAGAAGGCAATATCTGTCCCCCAAAGATAAATATTTGATACTCATACTTGTCCCCTGACAACCTGAATTTGGGAAAGAAGGTGCAATGTGAAAATTTACCTTCTTCTCTTGACCAGGAACTACAGACAGAGATCTGGTAGAGCTGACTTTGGTAAAAATTCTTCCCTTTCGCCAGCTTCTGCCAGTCCCAGAATGCCTGCCATCTGCAGGCTCTGGAGTACTTGGGGTGTCTCAGCAGGTCTCAACCTAGTCACCAGACACTTTAGAGAAGGAAAAATAGTCTTCCCTCTACTCCTTATAGTGAGTGCCTGGCTGAGACCCCTTTACCTCTAAGGTACCTCATAAATGGATATGCCAATCCAAGATGGTTATGAGAAGTGTAATTCAAGATTATCTTTAGCAAAATTAACCTATTTTTTCAACCTCAAAACAAATTTTATTCACCTGAGATTGCACACTGGACTTGGTCCAGTTTAAGTCAGATACAGTCTGACCCCAGACGCAGCCCAGTTTTTAAGCTGGACCCAGTCTGACTCTGGACAGTTTCTGTCCCCAGTCCAAAAACAGAAATGCTCAATTAGAGTCTGAAAGCTCTTAATACAAAAGCTACAGAGCTGGGATCCAGGAGCCTATGACCTCCAGAGGCAGAAAGAAAGCAGAGAGTTCAAGGGGCTCACAGGCACCTCTGCCTGATTGTTCATTGCTCCTGATGGCACGTGAGCAGTCTCCTCAATTCTCTCATCTGAGAGACAACTACTAATAGATTAACTAAGGCATATTAAAATTTTGAAAGTTAATTTGAGCAAAAACCAATTCAAATCAGGCAATGTCAAATGAGAAGTGTTTAGGAGCACTCCTTATTCAGGTATTATGTTGTTGTTGATCAGTCACTAAGTCATGTCTGACTCTTTGTGACCCCATGGACTGCAGCACACCAGGCTTCCCTGTCTTCCACTGTATCCTGGAGTTTGTTCAAACTCATGTCCATTGAGTCAGTGATGCCATCCAACCATCTCATCTTCTGTTGCCCCCTTCTCCTCTTGCCCTCAATCTTTCCCAGCATCAGGGTCTTTTCCAAAGTATTATGTATAAGTCTTTAATCCATTTCATTTTTCTGCATATATCTATCCAGTTTTCCCGATACCAGTTGTTGAAGAGACTTATTCCTTCCAATGTATAGATTGAAAATAGAAGTCCTAGAGAAAATAAGTTACTTAAGGTGACAGGGCCTGTAAGAAATCCATGTTTGTTTGTTTGTTTGTTTTTCCCACTAAACCATATAGACCTAAGATTCATAGACAGGCATGCCTGCAATTCTCAAAATCTCTAGGTAGGGTCTTTCAGGGGACTCCTGGGAATGTGCCTTATAACTGGTTCTTCCATTATTCTTCTGACATCGAACTTGAAGACATAATTAGGAGAGAATAGCAAAGCAAAGGATGGGAAGGTAGCAGTGGAGCAGCAATTTCAGACGTGGAGTATAAAGGAAAGGGCAAGAGTGAGAGAGGCAGGTTATTCCCTAGTCAGTTACAAGGGAGGGAAGTCTGAGCAGAATCAGCTTAGTTCTTGTCCAGGCAGCAACGATACAGCTTCTTTCTCTCACTGCTTTTGTGAGGAAAAGAGTCACACCCTAGATGTATTATTAGAGTGGTCAAAAATATCTTTAATAAATGCAGAACTGAAAGTCTAACAGGCCCATGCCTAGACCAAAGAATGTCTAGAAGTGACAGTCATCATGAGATAAGTTATAGTCTTCTACAGTTGGCCGTGTTTGTCTTTTTTACCTGAAAATTATAATCTAATTTTACCTAAGTATCTTATCAACATTTTTATAACCTGTCCTATGTGTTTGTCTGCTTATTTGTCATACAGACATGACAATTCACTTCTTCAATTAATCTACATTCCTTAAAAAGCCACATGTACTATTATTGGATTAGTCATCCTTTACAAACAGAATTCACTGAATTTAAAATAGGATGAGTTCATCATAGGAAGACATTCTGGTCAGAATTGACTCTTCTATATTTTTATTTTACTTCATTTTTCTCTAGTAATTATTTTCTTATTGTGGGAAAACATACATCCATTAAATTTACGACTCTAACCAATTTTAAGTGTATACTGCTTCCTTGGTGGCTCAGACAGTAAAGAATGTGCCTGCCATGCAGGAGACCAGGGTTCGTTCCCTGGGTTGGGAAGACCCCCTAGAAAAGGAAATGGCAGCCCACTCCAGTATTCTTGCCTGGAGAATCCTATGGACAGAGGAGGCTGGCAGGCTACTGTCCATGGGGTCACAAAGAGTCAGATATGACTGAGCAACTAACACTTCAAAGGCATTAAGTACATTCATTGTATTGTGCAACCATCAACACCATCCATCTCCAGAACTTTCCATTTTCCCAAACTGAAACTCTGCATCTATTAAACAGTAACTTTCCATTGTCCCCAGCCCACGGCCTCTGGGAACCACCATTCTATTTTCTGTCTCCGTGAATCTGACTACTCTAAAATCCTCATGTAAGTGGAATAATGTAATACTTGTCCTTTTGTGTCTGGCTTATTTCACTTAGCACAATGATGCCCTTAAGTTTCATCCATATTATAGCATGTGTCCAAATGTCATTCCTTTCTAAAGACGACTAATACTCCATACAGAATGTGTTTACAAGTTTGTTTACTTTTGTTTCATACATTTTATGTCCTTGTTTGTCCATTTCTTTGTCCATGGACATTGTGTTTTCATCTTTTTATTGTGAATACTACTACTATGAAGAAGGGTGGATAAACATCTGGATGAGTCTCTAATTTCAATTCTGCTGAGTAAATACTCAAAGTGGACCTGGTTAGATCAAATAGTGACTGTATGTTTAATTTTTTGAGAAATTCTCTTCTACAGGAGTTTTACCATTAAATATTCCCACCTGCAATGCATGACTGCTTCCAATTTCTCCATATCCTCATCAACATTGTTATTTTCTCTATTTTTGAGAATAACCATCCTACTGGATGTGAACTGGTATTTTATTGCGGTTTTGATTCTCATTTACTTAATGATTAGTGATGTTGTGGGGCATTCGCTCTTGGATAACTATTGAGTTAGAAGGAGACTGCCTGGGCTCAAAAACTAATTTCGCCGTTTATCTATTCTGTGATCCTGAATGGGTCATTAAATCTTTCTCAGCCTCAGTGTCCTCATCTGAAAAATGGAGAAAATAATTAACTTCACTCAGCCTTTGTGAGGATTAAATTAACTCATTCACATAGTAATACAAAGCTAACACAAACTGAAACACAAGTGTTCATGAAGAGGTAGCTTTTACTGTTCATGTTACTGTTCTTTCCCCTGTTACCATTATTATTAGCTTACAACTTATCACATTTTTAAAGTAAAAATATATATAACACTCTAATGTTCTGTGACATCTTTTAGGAAAACCATTGACTTCCTAAGTGCTAAAGCACAGCTATACATTATGAATACCACATACACTGATAGAGTTTTGAGCCTAGAAATTTTCATGAATGGTAAGAATATTAAGTTATTATGAATAAAGTTAGTCTCATAAAAGTTCTATTAAACACCTACAAGTTTGCAAAGAAATAAACTGCCTTTTAGTACTAAAAAGCTAAAATTAAAATTTTCCTGTGCCTGAGTAGAACCAGGTGTAGAGAAATAGAAGTTGGGTTAAAGATGGAGTAAGACTGTGAATATCTGCTTCCATCCTTGGATCATGAGGCAATTGGGTATATTCGTGATAGGAACTCTTCTTTCTTCAGCCAAAACCAAGTTAGTAAATGCAAGTGCCTGAAACCACAATCTGGACACAGCCTGTGACACCATCTGGACACAGCCAGGGCTGAGATCAGACTTGGAAAGGGCCCTACTCTGCTTCTGAAAAATGTCTGTGCTGATCTTAAGAAATGAATAGGAATATCACCACCACACTCTCTGGTCTTCCCTGGGGTCTTCAAGACCAAAGGGACCAAGAGGGTCCCTGATCTCATTTTAGGAAGACAAAGAGGGAAACTTCTGGCTCCTTCTTAGAAGCCATATGGAACAAATAGTAAAACAAACACAAGCATAGACAAAATAAAATTCTTATAAGCCTTTCTAAGGTGGGGGAATACATAAAATCTCAGCTGAAGCTTTCACACACATTGACATGTATTTTCCTTCTTGAAAGTGAATCTGTATGTGTCTGCTTGATTTGTACTTAGGGACACAAAATCTTGTGTCCCTTCCACTTGCTGCAGGCAGCTAGATGGAGCACAATTTGAAAGTGTAGCTATATTCATCTGAATGCCAGTTTTATGGACAGATCACAGAGGGAGATTCACACTGATTGCCCTTGCCATTAAAGAGCTTTCCAAATGTTCACATAAAAACTTTCAAGTGAAAAACTCCAAAAATTATTTAAACAATAGTTTAAACTGGTTTCAGACTGTATGTAAAATCCCAAAGTGAATAATTTGAAGTTCCTGTGATCTCCAATCCTGAAAGAGAAGAGCGGTAGAGGACTCTGAGCTAAGAGTAAAATAAAGATGATGAAAAGTTTCTTGTTCCATAAGGCAAAGGCATTTGTAATTCTATTGAGCTCTTACACCACATATCAAATTTCCCTGAAACCGGATGGTCAAGAAGGAAGTAAAAAGAACTGACATTTACTGAGCTGATACTCTGTCAAGCATTAGCGCAAGCAAAACTTCATGGCAATACTTATATAACTTACAGGAGATGAAAAATCAGAGGGATAAAGCAAATTGCTCAAAGTCACAGTCAGTAAGCTCAGGTCTTTCTTCCTCTAAATCCAGTGCATGTTTTATTACATCCTAAATCTCTTCTCTGTAGCTTCTGTTTCTAAATAGTGGAGGTAGAAAGGTCTCTACTTATCTCAGCTCTCTTAGGTAAGACATCACTCAACTAAACACATGACCTCATTTATCATGCTTTCAGAAGGTTGCCAGGGCAATTGAAACAGGGAGAGTGAGGACAAGAGTATTTCCTTGATCAGACTGAAACCTGCTCAACATGACATCTCAGAGTGGAGAAAAACATCCTGATTGCTGCAAAACAGTCAATGATGGCAATGGATAAAGCAAACATTTTGGTTGGCACCAGCCATTAATGCAATTCCTGAGGGTCAAGACCACTAGACAGTGGGAAGAACTACTTGTGTAATCACTTATAGAGGGACAACACGGCAAAAGCGAGTGATTTGTGGTTCAGTTATATTTTTGCATACTTTGTCTCTCTTTGTGCTCCCATGGATCCATTGGTCTTTGGCTTGGCATCCGCCTTAATCCTCTATCTTCCCCTTAACTCCTAGAAATCAAGTATGAATTAATAGAGCTGTGTGCATGCTAAGTCGCTTCAGTCATGTCTGACTCTTTGTGACCCTATGGGCTGTAGTCTGCCAGGCTCCTCTGTAGGATCCTCCAAAAGACACCTTGGGTTTCCCCACAATCGTCCTCAACTCCACACATTCCAACAGGTAAGCTCACTGAAAGCACAGAAGACTCCAAAGGACACAGAAGGCTCTGTAGCCATCCACACTTTCCCAGGGCAAAAGACACCTTAACAAGAAATGGCCCTTGTATGTTCTCATGCAGTGTTCTTCCTACAAAAGGATCTTATTCAGGAGAACTTTTCATCTGTCACCATATTGGTTTAATAAGATGGTCAGGAACGGCTACTACCCTGATTTTATAAAAGAAGAATTCAAGAAACAGCAGTAACAGTGATTGTGGCCTTTTAAAAGGTTCTTTCTAGGTTGTCAATTTGAGGCACTATAATTATTTGCATTCAGCCTTTACCTAAGGTTGTCTCAGCTGCCTGTGGCTTGGATCTCTAATAGGGATATTTTCCATTAAATTTAATTCACATAGAAAACCTTTTGGACTTTAGAGTAGTAATAAAATCTTATCCTTAGCTACTATAATTAAGGTCCCTTTTGTTCCTGAGGGAAGTTTTTGAGGGAGGGTCAGATAGGAGCATTCCTGTCTGAAATGATCACCCTAAAAATTGAAGTGGGAGAAGAAAGGAAATCCAAAGTTCACATGTTTGTTTTCCAGTCCCCTTCTCTTGGATCATCATAGCTGCCTTATATCTTCCCTAATTTTTTCATGCACAGCACCAAGAAAGTTGATTCTCCCTGGCCCTGTAATAAATGTTACCTCTTGCATTTCCTTAACACTACCACTTCCTCTTGATGAAAGTGAAAGAGGAGACTGAAAAAGCTGGCTTAAAACTCAACATTCAGAAAACGAAGATCATGGCATCTGGTCCCATCACTTCATGGAAATTAGATGGGGAAACAGTGGAAACAGTGTCAGACTTTATTTTGGGGGGCTCCAAAATCACTGCAGATGGTGATTGCAGCCATGAAATTAAAAGACGCTTACTCCTTGGAAGGAAAGTTATGACCAACCTAGATAGCATATTCAAAAGCAGAGACGTTACTTTGCCAACAAAGGTCTGTCTAGTCAAGGCTATGGTTTTTCCAGTGGTCATGTTCGATGTGAGAGTTGGACTGTGAAGAAAGCTGAGTGCCAAAGAATTGATGCTTTTGAACTGTGGTGTTGGAGAAGACTCTTGAGAGTCCCTTAAACTGCAAGGAGATCCAACCAGTCCATTCTAAAGGAGATCAGCCCTGGGATTTCTTTGGAAGGACTGATGCTGAAGCTGAAAGTGCAATACTGTGGCCACCTCATGCAAAGAGTTGACTCACTGGAAAAGACTCCAATGCTGGGAGGGATTGGGGGCAGGAGGAGAAGGGGACGACAGAGGATGAGATGGCTGGATGGCATCACTGACTCGATGGACATGAGTCTGAGTAAACTCTGGGAGTTGGTGATGGACAGGGAGGCCTGGTGTGCTGTGATTCATGGGGTTGCAAAGAGTTGAACACGACTGAGCAACTGAACTGAACTGAACTGACCCACCGCCTCTAGGAAGAATTTCCTGTACTACCCGGATAGGGTTAAGTGACCTCCTCCATACCCTAACACCAGCTTGAATATATTTTTATTTGTCATTTGTTGAATTACTGTGTATTAGTTTATCTTAAATGATACACATTTTCATTAAAGAAAAATATGCATATATTATGGGTTTCCTTTGATGATATACCATTTTTTATTATTTGATGGTTTGGTAAGAGTTTCATAAAAATTTTTGCTGTTATTTTTCAGTCTCTAAGTCATAAAATTTGTTCTTAGCTTATTTAAATTAAAAAAAAAAATGTTATGTCCTTGGTTGATGGTAAATATGTGCCAACCCGCTTCAGTAAAGCATAAAATCCAAATTGTTATGACCATTATATTAGTTTTCTATTGTTGAGTAACAAATTATCACAAACTTAATAGCTTGAAACAATACCTAGTTATCTGATAGTCCTATGTGTCTGAATTCTAGGTGGGCTCATCTGGTTCCTTCGCTCAAAGTTTCACACTAAGGTGTCAGTTAGCTGCAGTTCTAATCTGGTTCCAAATCCTCTTCTGCTTGTTGGTTGTTGATAGAATTCATTTCCTTCCTATCTTTCCACACAGCCCTTCCATCTTCAAGCCAGCAGTGGTGAGCAGAGTACTTCTCATGCTTCAAATCTTTCCAACTTCTTCTAGTTCCAGCCAGAGAAAACTCTCTGCCTTTGAAGGGCTCATGCAATTGGTTGAGCTCATCAGGACAATCTCTCTTTTACCATTTAAATGAACATAACCAAGGGAGTAACATCAGGGGTCATGGGAGTCTTCTTTAAAATTCTCCCTACCACAACCACGATTGTGCTACTGTTAATCAAACATATCTGCATTTTTCATCTTTCTGTCTATAGCAAGAATATGATTTTCTATGAGGGATGTTTAGAATTAAGACATGCAACCTGCAGTCCTGAAACAGAGAATCACTCCTGTGGTCATGACTTCAGGGGAAGTATGCGCTACACAAATGAGCAAACCAGTCATCCTACTGGGCAAGTAATAATAAAGGCAGCCTTGATTTCAGACGCAGAGATGCCGATGATTCCATTAAAATATTTCATTGCCCCAAAAGAGTAAGGCTGTGACCACCATTTGAATTGGAAATCCAGCTATCCTGCTGTCAAACCACACTTATATTATGCAACCAAGAGTTTCTGAACTAAATATGATTAAGCTGTTGTCCTGATTATAATCAACTTAAATTTCAGCTACATATTCAGTCTCTGTTTATTGTTATCAAAGTATACCAACTATAGTCATTGTGATACTATTTTGAATGTTTTGTAACTTACATATTTAGAAATTAACAGAATCTCTAACAAATCAACCCCATATCATTTTATTGGGCTCTTACACAATACTGTCTGGAAGAAAGAAGATGGACTAATCAGCCCCAGGAGCTAGTTTTATGAACTGTATTCACAGAGAATACAAAGGGACTTGAAGATCATAAAAGAAAAGGGGAAAGGCACTTCTCACACAGTTACTATCATTTAGGAAGTAGTTTCTTTTCATTAAATCCCTGCAAGAAAAGGACTATTTATGTCTTCATTTATCTTTTTGCCTCCTACAAATAATGCCTAATTTCGTGATTTGAACTTGGTGTTTGAATGAATCAATGTTCATTGCAAAACTTCCTTAAGAAGTATTTTACTAATGAAAATTTGAAACTAATTTTAATGTTCAAAACTTGAGAACAATTAACAAATACTTTATATCCTTTGAAATCAAAGTCAGAAAGAATACAATATATATGAAATAAAAATGTGAAATGAATCATAGATGACAAAGGTAGTTCACTATATACTACAAAATATTTCATTAATTATGGGATACTAAAAAATATCCAGAACTTATTATTTGGGGTTCTCATTATTTGGGGGTTAGACTACAGGTTGTTTCTATTTTCTCCCTTGGAATTTTTTTTTGTAATTTCTGAATTTTATTCCTTTGTAACCAAATTTGAAAAAAAAAAAAAGCTACTGAAACTGAAAAATGAAAATGAATCAAGTTTGAATTACAAACTGGAACTTTCAACAGAACATAGTTGATTCTTTGCCACGAACACCAAGTCATTTCTTTCTTTTCATAGGCATTCATATCACTACCCTGCATTTTTCCCAACTGAAACGACACAGTGGAAAGACCATTCCTTCACCAAGCCCTGAGCCATAGGAAAGTGGAAAGTCAGTCTGAGCATCTGCAGATCAGGAAGTTAAGTTGTGGAGCAGGACTAGCAAAAGATTTTAAGCTTGTATCATTTGCTGATCAGTTACTATACTTAGAAAAAGAAACAGTTATACACATTATAATCCTCTTTGTTCCTCAGCCTCTATGATGAGGAAGGGATTTTGAGCAAATGTTCTTTATTTTTCTATTTTATTTAATCTTTTTGGGCCTTGATTTCACCATCTTCATTACTGTCACAGGGCCGATTGACTTTAAGAATCCAGCTGGGAAACTTCTACAATACTTGGCTATTAAGTTGAATTTTTAGGGCTGCATGACTACTGTGAATCTTCTCCATCTTTTTTCCCCCTCCTTCACCCTACCCTTACCCACTAAATAGCCAGGTTACACCAGAGTTCACTGACCTCCCCGCCTCAAAGAGTTAACTTGTCTATGACTCCAGTCAACTTAATCCCTGAGTCTGAACAAATGTTCTTTAAATGGAGAAGGGAGGAAGACCAATTACCACAAATTACTTCAGATTAGATCTTAGTGAGAATCCTTCCGCAGAATGGAATTAGCTTCCCTATTTGATTCATGGTCAGAGCTGTGACAGGCTCTCAGCAAAGACTGAAAAGCATCATTAACATCAAGCAGCCCTTATTTTATCTGCCCTTGTCCCCTTCATCTTCCCTTGAACTCCTGGTTTTGCTTATATTTCTCTGAAATCCTCAGAAAAATTCCTTTTGAAACAAGTGGGTGCCTGACTCATTGGCCTGCTTCCTCTGTTTTCCACCCAAGGGGTAAACAATGGATTCTATTCAAATGCGTCCTGTATGTGATCTGGGAACCTGCGTGCAGACAAAGCTCATCATTGCAGGGCAGACTGCCAGACCCATATTCTCTTCTGCTCACCTCCCAGGCTCTGCTTCTCAGTTATAACGGCCACTTGACAAAATGCAAAACATTCTCATGGTCCTATGACCCTGGAACTCACTGTTGTCTTTTCCCCAGGTCCCCAGTGAAATACCACCCTAAATTCTCAGGTCAGTGCATTTGAGAACAGCCTTTCAAAAGCTAACAGAAACAATGACGGGAGGTATCAGGTCCCAGTCATGTGATTTACCATAAGGACTACCATGTTCTATTTCTAATCACTTTAAGGATTGTGTCTTAACTCTCCTCTTAGGTTACTTTTTATGTGGATAGTACTTGCTGGGGAAGAGAAAGTTCTGCAAAATTAGGGATATGACAAGTCATGGAAATATGTAAGACTTGTTGAAGACTTTGGAAACAACAAAGGGTGACTGAACACAGCAATAGAATCAGACTATAGAAAAAAAGAGAAATAGTACAAAGCTTCAAGTAAAAAGTGAGCCCACAGGGAAAAGATCTGAATCTAGGTGACAGGGCATATTCAAAGAATATAAAGCCGCCGATTTGAAAAGATATACGCACCCCTATGG
>NW_011494831.1:1605795-1606893 GCF_000754665.1 Bison bison bison
TAAGAGTCAGACAAAACTGAGCGACTTCAATTTCACTTTTCACTTTCATGCATTGGAGAAGGAAATGGCAACCCACTCCAGTGTTCTTGCCTGGAGAATCCCAGGGACGGTGGAGCCTGGTGGGCTGCCATCTGTGGGGTCACACAGAGTTGGACACGACTGAAGCAACTTAGCAGCAGCAGCAGCATGCACCCCTATATGTAATGCTAAAAAGTCTCTGTGCTAGGCTTCAACAGGATGTGACCCAGGAACTCACAGATGTTTAAGCTGGTCTTAGAAAAGGCAGAGGAACCAGAGATCAAATTGTCAACATCTGTTGAATCATAGAAAAAGCAAGAGAATTCCAGAAAAACATAAACTTCTGCTTCAATGACTATGCTAAAGCCTTTGACTATGTGCATCACAACAAACTGTGGAAAATTCTTTAAGAGATGGGAATACCAGATCACCTTACCTGCCTCCTGAGACAAGAAGCAACAGTTAGAACCAGACATGGAACAATGGACTGGTTCTAAATTGGGAAAGGAGTACATCAAGGCTGTATATTGTCACCCTGTTTATCTAACTTATATGCAGCGTACATCATGAGAAATGCCAAGCTGGATGACGCACAAACTGGAATTAAGATTTCCAGGAGAAATATCAATAACCTCAGATATGCAGATGATACCACCCTTATGGCAGAAAGTGAAGAGGAACTGAAGAGCCTCTTGATGAAGGTGAAAGAGGAAAGTAAAAATCTGGCTTAAAATTCAACATTCAAAAAATGAAGATCATGGCATCTGGTCCCATCACTTCATGGCAAATAAATGGGGAAACAATGGAAACAGTGACAGACTGCATTTTCTTGGGCTCCAAAATCACTGCAGATGATGACTGCAGCCATGAAATTAAAAGACACTTGCTCCTTGGAAGAAAAGCTATGACCAACCTAGACAGCGTATTAAAAAGCAGAGACATCACTTTACTGACAAAGGTCCATCTAGTCAAAGCTATGGTTTTTCTAGTAGTCATATGTGGATATGAGAGTTGGACCATAAAGAAGGCTGAGTGCTGAAGAATTGATGCTTTTGAACTGTGGTATTGGAGAAGACTCTT
>NW_011494831.1:1607012-1626138 GCF_000754665.1 Bison bison bison
ACTCATTAGAAAAGACCCTGATGCTGGCAAAGATTGAGGGCAGGAGGAGAAGGGGATGACAGAGGATGAGATGGTTGAATGGCATCACTGACTCAATGGACATGAGCTTGAGCAAGCTCTGGGAGATGGTGAAGGACAGGGAAGGCTAGCGTGCTACAGTCCATGGGGTTGCAAAATGCTGGACATGACTGAGTGACTGAACAATGCAAACCTATGTTACTATGACATTATTTACTATAACCAAGATATAGAAACATGGGATATATATATACATATATATATATATATATGTATGTATATTTATATGTGTATACTCACATACACATGTACACATACACATGATAGAATACTACTCAGCCATAAGAAAGGATAAAATAATGCCATTTGTGACCACATGGATGGACCTTGAGGGTACTATACCAAATGAAATACGTCAGATGGAGGAAACAAATACCATATGATTTTACTCATATGCAGAATATGAAAAATTAATAAAAAATAAAAATAAATGAACAAATCAAACCAAAACAAACAAATAGATCTAGAGAAGAGAACAGTGGTTACCAGAGAGGAGGGGTTGGGGGAGGGTAAAATGGTTAAGGGGGATACACTGTATATTGATGGATGGAAACTAAATTTTTTGATGGTAATCCCACTGTAGGGAACACAGAGGTATAAATATAAAGTTGGACACATAAAGCTTATATAATGTTATAAATCAATGTTACCTCAATTATTTTAAATAAATAAAAAGAATGATGGAGCAGCCCTCAAGGTGAGAAAGACAGATGCAGAGACAGAGGAAGTTTGCTTGCTCTTAAGGAAAGCACAACCCCACTGTCATATAGGAGTAACAGGAAGAGCTTTTGCAGACTGTGTTGACCCTCCCTTCCCAAGAATTTCATTTCTTTCCTGAGAATCACTCTTCCTTTCTTCCCTCCCTCCCTTCTTTCTTTTCTTTCTTTCAACATAAATTTGAATAACCCTAGCCTGCTGCCGCAGAGAAGGCAACGGCACCCCACTCCAGTACTCTTGCCTGGAAAATCCCATGGACAGAGGAGCCTGGTGGGCTGCAGTCCATGGGGTTGCTAAGAGTCGGACACGACTGAGTGACTTCACTTTCACTTTTCACTCTCATGCATTGGAGAAGGAAATGGCAACCCACTCCAGTGTTCTTGCCTGGAGGATCCCAGGGACGGGGGAGCCTGATGGGCTGCCATCTATGGGGTCGCACAGGGTCGGACACGACTGAAGCGACTTAGCAGCAGCAGCAGCAGCAGCAGCAGCCTGCTTAGAAACCTTCAGTGACCTCCCAATGACCTGAGATTAAGTCCTCACCCCCAAACCTGGCACTGTAGACCCACTGACTCACACCTTCTCCCACTCCATCTCTGTGCTCTAACCACAGTGGACTTCAATTTCTTCAAAGCTGTAAGTTGCATACTAGGTAAAAGTATTTTCAATTGCTGCTTCTTCAAAATGGATTACTCACTCCTCTTCTTTGCTGAACTCAGCAATTCTCAAATCTTTAGGACTCAGGATTTCTTTACACTCTTAAAAATTATTAAGAACTCCAAAGAACTTTTTTTAATGTACATACTATCTATGGATAAATAGATATCTATCTATGTATCTATCTATGGATACATACATGTTCCAAAACTAAAACTGGGAAATTTAAAAATATTTAATTCATTTAAAAATAACACAGTAAACTAATTCTACTTTAATGAATATAAAATATTCTATGGAAAATAACTACATCTACCAAAACCAAAACTACATTAATGAAAAGAATGGCATTGGTCTACGTTTTTGCAAATTTCTTTAATGTCTAACTCAAAAGATTATCATATATGCTTCCCCATTCAATCTGCTTTGATATATGTCATGTAGGCTCTGGAAAACTCCACTGTACACATGTCAAAGAATGAGAATAAACAGTATTTACTTCTTCGTATCATTATGGACTAGATTTGACTCCTGAACACCCAAAAGCAGCTTAGGCAGGGATTTCAGGGATCTCAGGCTGTACTTTGAGAACTTCTGCTTCTTTCTTTTTTCTTCAAAAAAGAAGGCCTTTATTAAGGCCCAACAGACAAATTAAACTGTAATATTTAAAGTGTATAGCATGATTTATATATATTTATATTATAAAAGGATTCCCACAAATGAGTTAACACATCCGTTACCTCACATAGTTACCTTTTTAATTGGTGATAACATTTGAGCTCCACTGTCTTAGCAAATTTCAATCATACAGTACAATATTATCAATAAATAATAGTCATCATGTTATACATCAGATCCTCAGACTTAATTACTGTTATAACTGAAAGTTATAACCTCTTAGCAACCTCTCTCCATTCTCCCCACTCTCAACCCATGGCAACAACCCATTCCTTGATGTGACTTTTTTTTCTAAGGTTCCACACATAAGTGATACCTTGTAGTATTGGTCTTCTTCTTTCTGGCTGTCTCACTTAGCATAATGCACTCCAGGTTCATCCATGTTGTTACAAATGGCAAGATTTCCTTCTTTTTTAAGGATGAATAATTCATTGTGCACATAGACCGCATTTTATTTATCCATACCTCTGTAAATGGATACTTGGGGTATTTCTATACCTTGGCTATTGAGAATAATGCTACTATGAACATGGGAGCACAGATATCTCTTAGCAGTAATGATTTCATTTCCTGGGTACCCAACCCCCAGGCCACATACCAGTAGTGGTCCATGGCCTGTTGGGAACCAAGGAGAGGGGAGTGGTCATCTTCCACAAAACCAGTCCCTGTACCAAAACGGTTGAGGACGGCTGCTTTAGATACATACCCAGAGGCAGAAATGCTGGATCATGTGATAGTTCAATTTTTAGTTTTGTGAGAAAGCTCAATACTGGCTTTACCAGCTTATCTACCCAGAAACAGTGTGCACGTGTTCCTTTCTCCACATCCTTGTCACCACTTATTTTGTCTGATCTTAAAGATCAGATTTGCAAGGAGGTCTTCCCTGACCTCAGAGAATAGGTTCGGTTCTATTGTTCTCTCCTCATATAACACCCTCTAGCTTTCTGTCAAAACGCTCATAATACCTATAACATAACCAACAATTTGCAATGAGGATGGATCATGCCTAGCTTTGTTCTTACTGAATCTCCAGTGCTCACATAAGAGGGATTCGAGAATCTTTGTGGAAGTGAGGAAGACACAGAGGGAGGAAGGGAAAGAGAGGGAGAAAGGGATAATCAGACCCAGGGACACAACTTTCTGCCAACTGCTATTTTCCTTCAGCAGGAAGGTACAGAGACTTAACTTTCTCCTGCAGACTGATGCAGCCCTAAATTCCATTTCCCTCCAAAAGAGGGTGGAGAGAGAGATGGGTAGAAGACTGGTCTGAGGAGACAGAGGTGAGATGGTATAGAAGAACAGAAAGGAGCACATGTGCTGGAATCTCGCAATAATGCAGCCATTCCACAGTCTAGACTGAATATCTGAAACTTGCCAGATATCTGAGTATCTTCTAGGTGTTCAGGAAGAAAACAGAACAAGTTCTGACCTTAAAGAGTTTCATTCAGACTTGACTCAACTCTAGCTTCCAACACTTGATAAATGTGTTGCCTTGGATTAGTTACTTAATCTCCCTATGCTTCATTTTCCTCATCTGTAAAATGTGAACAAAACTTAAGAGTTCCTAGATGAGGACTTAATAAGAGCATCTCTGAAATGTACCTTATAGAGAATCTGGTACTTAGTAGGTATTGAATAAATGGAAATCTTTCCAGCGGCAACTTACATTCCAAAACTGATTTCTTCATATGTAGAAACTACAATCCTAGAGACTAGAAACTAACCATATGAAAGGTATTATTTGGGTAGTTGGAGGGTGTGTACTTAAGGTCCTCAGAAGACTCAGGAGGGCTGAAGTATCACCCTTCCTATAAAGAAGTGTACTTCTGGCACCTGGATATTGTGGCCTTGTCCCAAAATTTTGGAGAATAAAACTATACAAAGCACTATTATTGTCTTAAGCAACGTAGTCCTTCAAGGCAGACTTTCCCATGCACCCCTGTTTTACAATTATGCCAAAAGCATAAGACTACTTTAAAGAACATATTCAGAGCTAACTATCTGTAATTGGCTATCTGTTCACATGATTTCTCACATATCATAGTGTTACTGAGGTTTCCAGTCTCACCTCTGACTGAGTTTGGCTTGACCTTTCTGAGAAGCAGAGACTGTCTTCGAAATAGGATTACAAGAAGAAAAAAAAAATGGATTGGAATCTTTCTCTTTTTATTCCACCTCATTTTGGTGACCTCTCTACAGTTAGGACCACTCAAGAAAAGTGAAAGATAGAGGAAGAAGGAAAAGGAGAGTCCTGTTAGCTGATTTTGCTATATGTTGCAGCCTGGTAAAAGCATTTGGAGGTAGACAGTATTTTAAACATGGAATGAAATAAAGTTAGGGAATTAGTTGGGTGGTTTTAATTTCCTCAGACTACTCTCATTGTTTGCCAACAGGAAATATTCATGAGTCAACTCTCCAGAATTGTAGTTATCATTCAAGAGTTGTGGGTTTATAAAGAGGTTTGATGGCATGGCAAATCTCATGGACTTAGACTGTTCTTCAAGTTGAAGAGCAAAATGATGTCTGAAGGGACTAAACACATTTGGCTTTAGAGTGTGTGAGGAAGACCTGAAAGCTCCCACCTGGAAGTGAAATTCATTACTGGCAAGATCAGCAGCAGGACACTCCAGAGGATGGAGCTGCAAAGAGTTCAGAGTCCTGTGGCTAACTCCATGGCCTAGTTTGATCTTAAAGTCATTGTCTTGGATAATCCTTTCAAATCTGTTCCTGCACTTAAGAGCCACTCAACATGACTGAGTTTTCCCTTGCAGGTTCTTTTACACTGAGCTGTCAGAGGAGACTTTCGGCAAGCACAGGTATCATGTCAAATCATCCAACAGATGTCCTTTCAAAGAAATTGGAGCAGAACCAACTATATGGAGAAGTCATAAACAAGGAAATAACTCAACCCAAGGATTTTCTGTGCGGTGCTAAGTCGCTTCAGTTGTGTTTGATTCTTTGTGACCCCATGGCCTGTAGACCACTGGTCTCCTCTGTCCATGGGGATTCTCCAGGCAAGAATACTGGAGTGGGTTGCCATGCCATCCTCCAGGGGATCTTACTGACTCAGGGATCGAAAATGCATCTCTTATTTCTCCTGCATTGGCAGGCAGGTTCTTTACCACTAGCGCCACCTGGGAAGTCCTAAGGATTTTCTATGGATTGGCATAGTTCTTTGTACAGAGAATTCAGTCTCCTAGGTGGAGCACAAGGTAGCCAGAGGGAATGAACATCAAAAAACTGGATCTTGCCCCAACTGGGGGTTGTATTGTCTTAATGGAGAGGCAGAAGGACATTTTAGAACCTAGACTCTTCACCATCTCAATAAAGTAGTCTTCACTATCACAGCTGTAAGAAGTAACACATTTTAATAACTAGGATAAAAGGATTTAGGAGAGAGAAACCCAGCATCCAACCCCATTTCAGTTAGTGACTTTCTCACCATGTTGGGAGGGGATGGGCCAGAACCATCTGATCTGTTTCTGATTTCCCTCTTCATTGGCATCAGAGATTTACTGCAGGAAAACTAATATCTGACTGGGCTCCAAGTGCTAAATAAGAGCATTCCATGTTGATTCCAGGCCACCAAGAGGTTTGGGGTCACTGAGTCACAGACTATAAATGTGAACACTTGATGATTTTTGCAGGTGACTGGGTGAACAAAGGAAAACCCAGGAGATACATAAAGGTGGGAACTAGAACTTTCTCATTTGAATTGTTTGACATATCTCACTCTGATGGTTCTGAAAATAAAAGAACTGCAGGCCCTTCAAATGAAGTTACTGTGTTTAGGTTCCTGGCCCAGTGAGAAGCGGAAATGTGCTCACTAGTATTTACAAGGTCCTTCAAGGCGCCAGGGAAAATGGCCAGTTTATTGGTCAGATGTTTGCTGTTATTGCTTTTACTTCAAATGCACAGGCAAAGAATCCTATTTTAAAAAATAAAAATACCAATTCAACACTGCCTTGTTGTTGTCTTTCAGTCATTAAGTCGTGTCTGACTCTTTGCAACCCCATGGACTGCAGCACGCCAGGCCTCCCTGTCCCTTACTATCTCATGGAGTTTGCCCAAGATCATGTCTACTTCTGATTTAATTTTATTCTAGCAACAGCCTAGGATTTATTGGAAACTTCCAATCTATCAGGCACTATACTAGGAATATAATAATCAATAAAGGTACTGTCCCTTACTTCAAGGAATCTTCATTATTTCGACAATTTTATGCCAATTTATTTATGCCAATTTTATAACATATTTTTATGTTGAAATTACCAGAGCATTTAGCTCAAACCAAGCATTTGGATTAAACTTCATAAATGAGATCTTGGTTGAGATGAGTCTTACAGGATATAGGAAGACGTGTACACATTTTTTCAATGTCGGTGGCCTTATAAGAAGAGAAAAAGAAAGAAACTAATCTCTGTCTCCACCATGTTAGGACATAGCAAAAAGGTAGCCATCTACAAGCCAGGAAGACAACTCTCATCAGAAACTGACCGTGATAAACACCCTGATCCTTGACTTTCAGCCTTCAGAACTGTAGAAAAACTTATTTCTTTTGTCAAGCCACCTAGTCTATGGTGTTTTGTTATGGCAGCCCAAACAGACTAATAAAGCAGTTAGGACCATTTTATAAGAACAGCATATATAATTTAAAGGAGTCATTAGGACATGTAATGAGTAAAGTTGGTTATTCGAGGGGTTTACTTGCTAAATCTAGTATATGGCTTCAATCACTGTGGGATATATTATACTTTCCCACAAGTATGCCATAGCCTACTATTCCAAGAGAATCAAGGAATAAAGAATGAACAGATTTAGGGGGTGCAATAGACCTATACTGGGCAATGGACATGACTTCTGTGGTTAGGGGTGTGGAATAACATCTGTCACTGACACATAAGTGCCAGTCCTGCTCATTCTCTTCCTTGGGAATGGCCACAGGTGCTTCCATAACAGGTGCGTTTGCTTCCCCAATGTGGTTTGCCCAGCACATCACACGCAGTGTTCTCAATGAATCAAGTTTTCAATTCAGGCAAAGTAAGTAGAAAAATGAGACAACTACCCAGATAGTCTGATTCTGAGGGGAAATAATATTAATTGGTAGCTTCTAGGGTATTTGAATGTATATTTGGCAGGGAGTGGGGAAATTACCAAATGGTGGAGACTACATGTTTCTCAAACTTTTTATAATTTTTGAATTCTTTCACTTCTTTTTCTGTTGTTCATGAGTATTAGAATCAAGACAGGATACTGTACAGTATATTCCCTGAGCAACAGATTGGCAGATTGAGCCTTGAATGTTGAAGCCATATGGTGGCCATGAACATATTGTTGGAGCTCAAACTTGACGACTAAATTCACAATCTTAGGTCAAATCCTTAATCTATCACTCTCATCTCAGTTCAGTTCAGTTCTTCAGTGGTGTCCGACTCTTTGCAACCCCATGAATCGCAGCACGCCAGGCCTCCCTGTCCATCACCAACTCCCGGAGTTCACTGAGACTCACGTCCATCGAGTCGGTGATGCCATCCAGCCATCTCATCCTCTGTCATCCCCTTTTCCTCCTGCCCCCAATCCCTCCCAGCATCAGAGTCTTTTCCAGTGAGTCAACTCTTCACATGAGGTGGCCAAAGTACTGGAGTTTCAGCTTTAGCGTCAGTCCTTCCAAAGAAATCCCAGGGCTGATCTCCTTCAGAATGGACTGGTTGGATCTCCTTGCAGTCCAAGGGACTCACTCTCATCTACAAATAATTTTTATCACCTAATTTCTTTCATGAATTTAGTAAAAAAGTACTAACAATTGTTTAATTTTAAATCCTGTGATTTGCATTTCTAGTATATAACCAGTTTGTGGTTCATCAGGAAATTCCTCGATTTTTGTCTTTCAATCATCATGTATCAGAATATAACTTCCCACAAACCTTGAATTTAAAATGCACACACATTTCCAGACCCCTTTTTAAATAGTAATGTAAGATGGTAAAAAGTCATACATAACCCTAATAAAAGCTAGGACACCTCATAATTCTATCTAATCCTAGAAAGGCATTCAAAGAGAAACAGTCTGCCAGAATTAAAAGCAATTCAAAGTTTTACTAATATTTTACAAAGAATTATAGTACAGGGATATATACCCTTAATGCAGAAAAAACATCTTAAAGTCTTTCCAGTTATGGACTAGACTTGTATTCTGTTTATGAATTATTTATTTCTTTATTCATCCAACCCGAGAATCTCACTTTTCACAGATGTAACAAGTATGATTTTTAGATAATATTTTAAGATAAGAATCTATCTAGGTGTCCAGAGAAGTTGCTGTCCAAGACCACACACCTCCTTTCTTAAGAAAATGTTTTAATTTAAGATCTCCATTCCAGATCATGTGAGTTGACATTTCCTCTCTATGAAAGCAGCATCCTAGATACTTACCATTTAAATAAATGAGATATATATTTTAATTCAAAGCATAAAATGACAGAATTGAAAAAAAAATTGTATGTTTCAGTCACCAGTAAAATTCACTTATTAGACTAATGGGTTCCCTGGTTTCTCAGACAGTAAAGAATCTGCCTGCAATGCAGGAGACCTGGGTTCAATCTCTGGGTGGGGAAGATCCCCTGGAAAAGGAAATGGCAACCTACTCCAGTATTCTTGCCTGGAGAATTCTATGGACAGAGGAGCCTGGTTAGGCTACAGTCCATGGGGTTGCAGAATTGGACATGACTGAGTCATCTCACACGCTAGTAAAGTAATGCTCAAAATTCTCCAAGCCAGGCTTCAGCAATACGTGAACCATGAACTTCCAGATATTCAAGCTGGTTTTAGAAAAGACAGAGGAACCAGAGATCAAATTGCTAGCATCCGCTGGCTCATGGAAAAAGGAAGAGAGTTCCAGAAAAACATATATTTCTGCTTTACTGACTATGCCAAAGCCTTGGACTGTGTGGATCACAACAAACTGTGGAAAATTCTGAAAGAGATGGGAATCCCAGACCACCTGACCTGCCTCTTGAGAAACCTATATGCAGTTCAGGAAGCAAAGTTAGAACTGGACATGGAACAACAGACTGGTTCCAAATAGGAAAAGGAGTACATCAAGGCTGTATATTGTCACCCTGCTTATTTAACTTATATGCAGAGTACATCATGAGAAGCGCTGGGCTGGAGGAAGCACAAGCTGAAATCAAGATTGCTGGAAGAAATATCAATAACCTCAGGTATGCAGATGACACCACCCTTATGGCAGAAAGTGAAGAACAACTAAAGAGCCTCTTGATGAAAGTGAAAGAGGAGAGTCAAAGAGTTGGCTTAAAGCTCAACATTCAGAAAACTAAGATCATGGCATCCTGTCCCATCACTTCATGGCAAAAAGATGGGGAAACACTGACTGACTATTTTTCTGGGCTCCCAAATCACTGCAGATGGTGATTGCAGCCATGAAATTAAAAGACGCTTACTCCTTGGAAGGAAAGTTATGACCAACCTAGACAGTGTATTAAAAAGCAGAAACATTACTTTGTCAACAAAGGTCTGTCTAATCAAGGCTATGGTTTTTCCAGTAGTCATGTATGGATGTGAGAGTTAGACTATAAAGAAAGCTGAGCACCGAAGAATTGATGGTATGGTGAACTGTGGTGTTGGAGAAGACTCTTGAGGGTCCCTTGGACTGCAAGGAGATCCAACCAGTCCATCCTAAAGGAAATAAGTCCTGGGTGTTCGTTGGAAGGACTGATGTTGAAGCTGAAACTCCAGTACTTTGGTCACCTCATGCGAAGAGCTGACTCATTGGAAAAGACCTTGATGCTGGGAAAGATTGAGGGCAGGAGGAGAAGAGGATGAGAGAGGATGAGATGGTTGGATGGCATCACTGACTCAACGGACATGAGTTTGGGTAAATTCCAGGAGTTGGTGATGGACAGGGGGGCCTCCCGTGCTGTTGTTCACAGGGTCACAAAGAGTCGGACACAACTAAGCGACTGAACTGAACTGAACTGAGTGATTATCACTTTCACTTTACTTTCAGTATCTATTAAACCTAATCCAGTATCTTGGATATTGAGGGGAGTTGGTATTAGAGTTATGGAGAATTTATCACTAGAACCATAGCGTTTACTTGCTTGTTCGCTCATTTATTGCCTGCCTTTTCCACCACCAGCCTATAAACATGAAAGTAGGGACATACTCTGTTTTTTTACCTCTATACTTACAGCTCCCAAGATAGGCTTGGCAAGAATAGATTCTCTAAAACTGATTTGAATGATTAAATAAATGAATAAATGGACAAATTTTTGTAAAAATGCCCCCTCCCCTTTCCTCTGCATTAGCCTGTCAACTGGTGCTGGGGTCACTGCACCAATGACAAACATTGAGCAAAAAGTTTAGGGACACAGATGTCAAAAATTGGACATTAGAGGAAATAATAAACTAAGATGACACATATCTTCTGGGGGTAGGATTCTAGGGAAACATATTATATGCTTTTAACATCTTCTGTCAACAGTATGAAATTAAGTACTTTTTCCAATTATAAAAGCAAATTTACCAGCCATTCTGTGCACTCAAAATGGCTAACACCAAGCTTATATGTGTATGCATTTGGAAAAAGATGTTGGAGAAAGGCATTTAAATCAACTCTTAGAGATGGTTTTTATCTTAAAAGAATGTAAGGTAATTATACAGCCAAATTCTCCCCCATGAAAATAATTAATGTCAGTAAGAAATAAGTAGGTATCTACTGACTAGATACTATATGCAAAATACTGTGTAAATTTTAGGTAATGTATTAGTCTACTAGAGCTGCTATAACAGAACACCACAGTCCGGATGGCTTGTAAACAATAGTAATTCATTTTCTCACTATATTGAAGGCTGGAAGTTTGAGTTCCTTGCGCCACAGAATTGGTTTCTGATGAGGCCTCCTTCTCCTGGTTTGCAGATGGCTGCCATCTTGATGCGCCCTCATATGACATTTCCTCTCTGTGCAGAGAGGAAGAGAGAGTTTTTGTTTCTTTTTCTCCTCTTTTAAAAACACCAATCAGTCCCATCTGATTAGGACCCCACCCTCATCACCTCATTTAAACTTATTACTTCCTTACAGACCTTGTCTCCAAATACAGTCACATTTGGGCTTAGAGTTTCAACATACTGATTTGCTGAGTAGGAAGAATTCAATCCATAGCAGGAAATAAGATAATGGGCTTCCCTGGTGGCTTAGACGGCAAAGAATCTGCCTGCAATGTAGAAGACTCGGATTCAATCCTTGGGTAGGGAAGATCCCCTGGAAAAAGGAATGGCTACTCTCTCCAGTATTTTTGCCTGGAGAATTCCATGGACATAGGAGCCTGTGGGCTATAGTCCATGGGTTCACAAAGAGTTGGACATGACTGAGCCACTAACACTTTCATCTGATCATATGATGAATAAGGTAATATGAGTAAGACCCTGATTTTCTCTAGGAGTTTTCAATCTAGAGGTGGGTTGGGAGTGGAAACCAATACAAACACTCATGCATAACCTGAGAGAAATTCCCAGACAGAAGGGAAAATCAGTTGCCCCGAGACTGACAAAAGGAAAGCTAATAAATTTTTTCTGAAATGACTGAGAAAGTCTTCTGAAAGATATATTAGGTGATACCACAAATATATGATCCTATGCTAGCTTCCTTCTGAGGCAGATTTCAAAAACAGCAATCTGTAAAAATCTAACCACATGAAAACAGAATGAAATATTTGAGAGAAAACAAGATAAAATACATGAAAACAAAGTTTAAAAAACCTAAAAAGTTTGCTATTTGGGAAATTCGATAGTTGGCTGTACATGAAGGTTGTTGTTTTGCTTATTAAAATCTGATGCACAACTCTCAGCAGCAGGGTCTCAGGCACAACGAAAAATGTCTCAACCAAGATCAGCAAAAATACCTCAAAATCTAAGTCTATACGCAACAGTCTGTGTATTTACCCACACTCGCATATTGCAGAACTCTTCATCCTTATTTTTTTTTTTACACCAAAAACATTTGTGTGACCTGATTTATTGTGATATTTGTGGTGTTTTTTTTTAATTATTTTCTATTGAAGGATACATGCTTTACAGAATTTTGCTGTTTTCTGTCAAACCTCAACATGAATCAGCCATAGGTATACATATATCCCCTCCCTTTGGAACCTCCCTCCCACCTCCCACCACATCCCACTCCTCGAGTTTGATACAGAGCCCCTGTTTGAGTTTCCTGAGCCATACAGTAAATTCCCATTGGCTATCTACTTTACATATGGTAATGTAAGGTTCCATGTTACTCTTTTCCATACATCTCACCCTCTCCTCCCCTCTCCCCATGGCCATAAGTCTATTCTCTAATTTATTAACCAGAACAAGGGGACACATTTCTAGATAGGTGACTAACTTCTACTGATAAAAGCACATCCTATGGCTTTAAAAAAGAAAGTAAAAATCCTTTTTTTGTGGCTTATTTTCCCTTAAGAAAAGAGAGAGAAACTCTGATTGCCAACACGGTACTACAGAGAGGCTCCTTCTTAGGATTTCTAAGACATGGAATTTCTCTAATACTAGGGGTTCCTAACAAGACTTGATGAGGCATATTGAGAGGAAACAAACTGGCAATTTTATATTAACATATCTAAGGCCGGTTCATCTGACTTCGGGTAATTTTTAGCTAATCAGCAGAACTTCTGCAGGACATAATACTTTCACAAGAATGGACTGATTCTGATTTCAATTAGAAGTTTTGCAGTTTGCTTTGAAATCACTCCAATATCTTTCAGAGCTCATTTCTTACCACACTGCCATTATCTGTTTACTCATTATCTCCCCTGCTAGACTGGAAGCTCTTTGATGACAGGCATTGCCTTCTCCACTGCCTTGTCTCCACCACGTCTCAGGGACAACACCTTATTGAAGGTTTTGGACCTTCTCCATCAAGTTTCCTATTAGTCATTTTCCACAGTTGTTGTTGTTGTTGTTGTTGTTGTTTTAATTCGGAAAACATATCCATCCAGCATCTGGACTGGAAATCGGTACACAATGAATATGCAGTCGCTTAAAAATACAAATTGGTATTTTTCTTTCTGGCTTACTTCACTCTGTATAATAGGCTCCAGTTTCATCCACCTCATTAGATCTGATTCAAATGTATTCTTTTTAATGGCTGAGTAATACTCCATTGTGTATATGTACCACAGCTTTCTTATCCATTCATCTGCTGATGGACATCTAGGTTGCTTCCATGTCCTGGCTATTATAAACAGTGATGTGATGGACACTGGGGTACACGTGTCTCTTTCAATTCTGGTTTCCTCAGTGTGTATGCCCAGTAGTGGGATTGCTGGGTCATAAGGCAGGAGCCTCTTATACAGAGTGAAGTAAGCCAGAAAGAAAAACACCAATACAGTATACTAACGCATATATATGGAATTTAGAAAGATGGTAACGATAACCCTGTATGCGAGACAGCAAAAGAGACACAGATGTATAGATCACTCTTTTGGACTCTGTGGGAGAGGGAGAAGGTGGGATGATTTGGGAGAATGGCATTGAAACATTTATAATATCATATATGAAATGAATTGCCAGTCCAGGTTCCATGCATGATGCTGGATGCTTGGGGTTGGTGTAATGGGACGACCCAGAGGGATGATATGGGGAGGGAGTTGGGAGGGGGTTCAGGATGGGGAACATGTGTATACCTGTGGCAGATTCATGTTGATATATGGCAAAACCAATACAATATTGTAAAGTAATTAAACTCCAATTAAAATAAATAAATTTATATTAAAAAAATACAGATTGGTTACAAAATGTAAAACTGGATAACTCTTTATAGGTCCTGAACAAGCCCTGTCACTGAAGGGGGCGAATTACATTCTCTTTTGTACTGAAAGTTCTTAACAGTTTGTGTTGGCTAATGGAATCCTCATATTCATTTCTAACTGATACCCTGAGGTTCTGAAAGTATCTCTGAGTAAACCAGATAATCTCCAACATCCATTCTTCTCCATCTTCCTTTTAGGTGAGTATGACTTCTTGCAATAATTACTACATTTCAGAGTATCTCTTTAAATTTGGTATGACTGGCTTCACAACTAAAACTCTTGTCAATAAAATGTATGTGGAAACAATGCATGCAGCTTCCAGGAAGAGCCTTAAAAGGAGGGGTTGCTCCTCTAATCCTTGTCCTGCTCCTTCTAGCTGGTTGGAATATTGACATAATAGCTGGAGTTCCAGCAGTTATTTTGTGTCATGAGGTATGTTGAGAAAATAAGCCACGTTCACTGAAACAATGAGATAGAAGCCTGGATCACTGATGCAAAGGGTCACTGACTACATCACTCCCCAATACCAGACTCCTTTAATATGAAACAAATAGCTGCAATCTTATATAAGTTGCATTATTTTACTTTGTTTTGTTTTGATACTTATGGCCAAATGTAATCTCTATTTTTATTCTCTGACTGAGGGAGTAGTTTCTTGGTCTGATATTACTCAGTAAGTATTAAAGTATTTATGGTAGCTTCATAAGAGTTTTGAAGAGGCATCTATTTAAGGGCTATGCAAAATGTTATCCACGGACCAGTGACAATCCACATGCTATGTGTTATGAGTCCATGACAAGATAACTAGAGAATTTGAAAATAAGAAGTTAGAAACTTTTGCAGCAATTTCACACTGCCTGACTTATCTCAATGAATGAGGTGAACATCTTTGAACTTTCCTAGTGAGTTACATATAATCCAAACTGCCTGCTAATCATGGACTTTATGATATGTCACTTTAAAGGTTATCTTGTCAGCTGTCGGCAAAAGTGTTTTAAAAATCTGAGACTGTATAAGCACATATTCATAAGCACATATATCTACAGATAGATAGACTAATAGACATCTGAGAAAGTATAAGCATATAAATATGTATAAGCATATATACAAATGAAATTTATATATTTGAGAATTGAAATTGGTATTACTAATTTTAACATTAATTTACAGATAAAAACAAGCTTTACTGATCATTTTTATCAAGAAAATACTAACTTCTTATGATCACAGCTGCTATACTAACTAAATGATGACAATAAATAAGATTTCATAGAAATAAATACTGAAAAGTTTTATACTTTTATTTGAAAGTATGATTCTTCATATACTGTGTTGAGTTTTGCATCCATAATTGATGTTTAAGAGTTAAATAATAGTGTGTTATCTGAAGAGGTGGGTTGGCTAATCAATCAATGAAATTATTAAGACCTAAGAAATATTTACACCCAAATCACAAAAAGTAAATCCAAACCAGAAGAATTATTTTTTTTTTTTAAGGACAGATCAAACAGCTACCAGAAGTAAAGGTGCTTTGTGGGCTTCTTATAAAAGTAAAACATTGAGTTGCTAAATCAAAAAACCCACATATTTGTTGAAATATTAATGAGAGACTGCAAATCAAAGATGCTTGCTTGGAAATGTTAAAAGGATCTTGTCAGACAAGGTAGTTCAACTGCCTTTTTCCAGGGATACTAAAGCTCAATGTTATGCAGGATCAAATATAAAACAAACAAAGCTAGTAATTTTTATTGCAACTAGACAGATGTACAATTATTTCTAAAATAGCAATTCTTTTCATGTACATGAGGCTTGAGCATGATGGTGATATAAGGAAGAATTGTTTCTTAAATGTTCTTTGCAAAACACAACCAGTTCTAAACTATATAGAACCACGAAGGGTTAATCAACAAATGTGATTTAGAGTTTAAATTTTAGGAGTACTCTCTGATGGATTTATGGAAAGCATTTTGGAAGAGCTGTGCCACAGCGCAAATCAATGAAGTGCTTCCTTCATCAAGAAAATCGTATTACCAAAATGTTGACTAAACTAAACAGTTCACTTAGTTTAGGTTACATTAAAGCTAATGCACTAAATCTTAGAGCATTCTTTTTGCTTGTAATGGTATAGAAGCTGATTATAAACAACTACTGTGATATGGTTACTGAGGAAAAACATTCTATCAGGAATATTTGAACTATTGGACAAACCTATCGTGTTCCTGCACAATAAGAATTAGTTTCAGCATTTCAGAGATATGAGTTAGTTTGTGATGTTAATTTGTTTTTTTTTTATCATTTGCTGTTTTAAAGAACTTAATACTTCCATTCAAATAAATGATGTGACATGTTTTCAATGATAGACAAGATCAAAAGGCAAAAAGAATGTGAAATTAGACAGAATTTTTCCAGAGTTTTGATTGTCCTATAATTTAACAATAACTAATAATAAGGCTCCAAAATCACTGCAGATGGTGATTGCAACCATGAAATTAAAAGACACTCCTTGGAAGGAAAGTTATGACCAACCTAGATAGCATATTAAAAAGCAGAGACATTACTTTGTTAACAAAGATCCGTCTAGTCAAGGCTGTGGTTTTTCCAGTAGTCATGTTTGGATGTGAGCGTTGGACTATAAAGAAAGCTGAGCACCGAAGAATTGATGCTTTTGAACTGTGGTGTTGGAAAAGAGTCTTGAGAGTCCCTTGGGCTGCAAGGAGATACAACCAGTCCATCCTAAAGGAGATCAGTCCTGGGTGTTCATTGGAAGAACTGATGCTGAAGCTGAAACTACAATACTTTGGCCACCTGATGTGAAGAGCTGACTCATTTGAAAAGACCCTGATGCTGGGAGGAATTGGGGGCAGGAGGAGAAGAGGACAACAGAGGATGAGATGGTTGGATGGCATCACCAAATCAATGGACATGAGTTTGGGTAAATTCCCGGAGTTGGTGATGGACAGGGAGGCCTGGTGTGCTGCGGTTCATGGGGTCACAAAGAGTCAGACACAACTGAGTGACTGAACTGAACTGAATAATAAGGTAAATGATGATCCTGAAATTACACATTTGCAAAGTTATTGCAATGCCTCTTAGAGATTTTACAGAAGGTTTTGAATTTTACTTTTCATCATAAAAATATTTACAAGCAGGAAATTCATAGAATAAATTAAAAGTTTCTATATAGGTATTTAATATATAAAACTGCCATTTTATTCATAATTTTCATTAGTTTATAGTGCAGAGACAGAAGCTATAACATTGATTCTCTATGGTTATAGCCTATGTGCATACATTATATGAACAATATAAGCTTTATAGTTATTTTCTTTTTTCCTATATTATGTTCATTTTGACCATGTTTATTAAAATAATTTTATGTCTGTAGAATATAATAATAAAAGCTGGCTTGCACTTTGTATGTCTTTTATTCCTTTTATTTTTATATGAATTCATGCTATATTGTATTTTACAAAAGTAGAGGTCTGTGATGGATTAGAAACTGAACAACAAACTGGTCCTTTTCCAGAGATGATCTAAGAAGCACTCACAGATTATTTCTCTGCCTCCAGTTTGGACCATTTCTATGCAGTTCCCAAATCAGCACTCTACTTTTCTTATACCACACCTACCCAAACCTCTGTGCCATCTTCTCTGTCTTAGGCACACCACCCAAATTTACCCTGGTGGAATCAATGCAGCCTGTATATGTGACTCGTCAAGGTCAAAAACTCCAGCAGAGGCCAGCTAGTGAAGAAACAAGTGCAGTGAGCTGAGGGAGCCAGGGACTAAGTGAGGAGTGGGGCCACTCCCCAGATTCAGATCAACATTTCCTACCTAGCACAGGCAAAGCCCGGGGTTGCCAGTTACTCACAATCTTTTCAAGAGCAGCCAGAAATTCCAATTTTTATATAAAACACACTCATTTAAAAATGTTCAAAAGAAATTCAGGTTTTTTACAAACCTCAAGACCAGCTAAAGAAAATGCATCTGTGGGCTAGATTTGGCCTCCTGGCCACCAGCTGGAGACTGGCTAGGATTCCAGTTGCTCTTGATAGAGATAGTAAGACCAGCACACGGAAAGGTCTCCTCCTTTCAAGTCTAGCCTGCAGATACATTTTGGCAGTGTCCTGTCAGCCTTTGTTCACTGATGGAGAGAAGATGATGGTGTTTCCAAAGGTGCAGAAGCACACTTCCTGCCTCAAAACAGACTGAGGCAGGTCTCAGAAACCAAAGAGAGCAGGAAACAGACCTCATATGGAAAGCCACACAGGAAGCAGTAAAAGAGGTCCTATAACTCTTGGGCTGCACTTCCTGATGGCTCAGGTAAAGAGTCCACCTGCAATGCAGGAGACAAAGGTTCGATCCCTGGGTCGGGAAGATCCCCTGGGGGAGGAAATGGCAACCCACTCCAGCAACCTTGCCTGGAGAATCCCCATGGACAGGGGAGACTGACAGGCTACAGTACATGAGGCCACAAAAGAGGTGGATATGACTGAGCAACTACACAACAGCAACTCTTGGTCTACTTGGCCAGTGTATGTGCTCAGTTACTCAGTCATGTCCCACTCTACACAACCCCGTGGACTGTAGCCTGCCAGATTTCTCTGTCTGTGGGATTCTCCAGGCAAGAATCCTGGAGTGGGATGCCATTTCCTCCTCCAGGATATCATCCCAACCCAGGGATTAAACCCACGTCTCCGGAGTCTCCTACACAGGTAGGTGGATTCTTTACCACAGCCAGAAAAGGATACAAAACCAAGACACAGAAGCAGACAGTACAACACACCTGAGGGGAACCTCTCTGAAGGGAATTGGGAGTGAGTCTCCAAACCCCACTGGCAGGGTGGGGAGGAGGAACAGGGCCATCTTCTCCTTCAGCACTGATTGGGAGCTGGATGTTCCACAGGACAATTTAGAGATCCTGGTAGATGCAGAGGCTTGGCACATGGTCCATACATGACACAGCTGAGCCCCCTGATAGATTTGGCCCCACAGAGACTGGCTGCCTACTCTCTCAGTTTGGAAGGTCAAGGGATACCTGAGAGTTTTCACCAGACACATATAGGCTCTGTCCCCATAATCCACTCTCAGAGATCAGGAAAGATCATGCACACTTGTTCTCCAGGGATGTCATGTGACTTTTCTATAACAGAGTTGAAAGTGCT
>NW_011494831.1:1626238-1643820 GCF_000754665.1 Bison bison bison
GCTATATAAGTACTGAATGGCATTGTTCTTCCACAGAGCTCTCATGGGCAAGATAAAAGATAGGAGCTCCCTCTCTGCCTCTGAAAGCCTTTTCCCAGAATCGCTTCTCCTTTTGTCCACCCCATCTATAAACTATAAGGTATCTGCCCTGAGATTCTGAGATGACCTTTTCCATTAATCGCCATGATTATTCATGTTTTGTGGAAAGAACTCACTTGAGGTCTGAATCCCCAGTAAGCTGTAGGAGTGCCTGGTCAAATCCAGTACAATGTTGCAATGATCTCATTCTCTAGAGCTGGCTTCATTTAAAGAAATGCTTCATTCATTGGAGGAATGGGGAGGTCTGGGGTGGGAGGTGTGGTTTGCATTCATCCTGGAGCTTCAGTATCTGCAACAAGTGAACTGGGTTTCTGTGCTAGACTCTGCCTTTCCCTTTCCTGTCCAGTAGTTTCAAACTCTATATTCACAAGATCTCCAAAATCCCATCACAAGTCAAACAATAGAGCCCTCAATTTAAAAACTCTAACTCTGGTTTCAGCAAGCTAAGTCAACATCCAAACCCTCCCTGAGTTTTCACAGCCCTTATTGCCTGTGTCATAGATTTGGCACTTGATTATATTCAACTTAGCACATAATTATATCCCCGCCCTCACAAGTTTTCCTTTCATTGCTTGTTAAGTGTTCTGCTTTCTTCTTCCTAATAACACAGTTATTCCCTAAACAACAGAGACCACTTTTCACCCTTCTCCAGCAACCCACAGATATAACATAATGTCAGGCCAAGAGCAGACATTTGACAAGCACTTGCTGAGCTGAACAGAGTAGAACAAGTCACCAGATTCACCTTCCAACTTGCAATGTGATTGATAAGGAGAAAAGGCAAGACCAACTGGGCATTGAGCTTACCCCTGTATCTTTCACTGCTGGAAAGTCATACGCTTCCGCACTGGGCTTTTGATGGGAAAAGAATGGTCTTCCTGAGGCTTTAGCGTGGGCATGTCCTGGGGGAGCCCCTTCTAATGAGCAGTAAGGGTCTGGGTGGATAGTGACTGTGAGTCATTGTCAAGCCTACGTGGGAGCCCTGGTGGCTATCATCTCATATGAAAAGTATTTCTGCTCCATCCTGCTTCCTCCCACACTCAATCTTCCTGGGTCACTCTGTTTCCATAAGCATCCATACCATGCCTTGAGTTTCCAGGCTAAGTGTGATTCTCAGAACATCAGCACCAGCAACAGGGCTTTTTGAAAATGCAGCAGGACCTGTTTAACAAGAGTCTTATACACATTACAATTACGGAAGCTCTGTTCTCAAAAGGAGCTTCCTAGGTGCCTCAGTGGTAAAGAATCCACCTGCCAAGCAGGAGATGTGGGTTCAATCCCTGGATTGGGAAGACCCTCTGGAGAAGGAAATGGCAACCCACACCAGTATTCTTGCCTGGGAAATCCCATGGACAAAGGATCCTGGTGGGCTACAGTCCATGGGGTTGCAAAGAGTTGGACATGACTTAGAGACTAAATAGCAGAGACAGCAGCTCTGAAAAGAGCCTTGTAAGGAATCAGCCTTGAGGAGGCAGCCTGACTCTCTGAGCTACAGCTGCACATTAATCCAGAAAACTATGCTGAACTCTAAATTATGTTTTCTTACTCAAGAGAAGGAGAAACTCAACAAAGCAGCAGCTACACAAATTATCCTCAACCCATAGGTAGGCATAGAACTCAAAAGAAACTTGGCAAGCCTAACAGTAAGCAGAACGTTGATACTAAGACTTGTAATAAACAATGCAGGTAGCCCCCCATGCACTGCTCTGTACTTCTGTCTGTTGCCATTTATGCTCCAGAACATCCAGCCCTCAGCTGAGTGCTGATCCAACATATTAGCGGGAACCTAATATGTGTCTGAAAACATATTCTAGTGAAAGTCCAAAACCACAGAGCACAACAGAGCAGACCACAGAGTACAACAGACCACAGAGCACAACAGCGGCTAACTCCTCCTAACGCATGTTGTAGAAATCACTACCATGATTCCAAAACTCTGAAACCTGGGTTTGGTCCAGTCTATTGCAGTCTACCACAACTCAGAATGTTCTTCCCTCCCTTCCACCTACAGAGGTCTGTACAAGTTTCAAGGCTTAAGTCAAGTCCTGCTTCCTTCCCAGCATCTCCCTGATCACTCCAAACCACACAGAGGACATCCTCCGATATGCTGGTGCTTCACAGTTTAATGCAGATTGTTCTCCTCAATAAAGTTGTAAGTTTCTGGAATGAGGAACTCTGTGTCTTAGTTCTATTCCTCACCTAGTCCATTCCCTTGAAGGCTGTAGACACTTACAAATCATTAAATATGAGTAAACAATCTCAGACAGGACTGTGGAGTAGCCCATTAGTCTGAGAATCTTCAGCTTACTTCCTAACAGCCAGCACCCTCCCTCTCTACACCATCACAGCTTGGCCGTGTCCTGGGACTATCCTCTCTCCAGAGGTCCTTCTAGGAGAGTCTCAGGGCACTCAGATTTCAGAACCGTGTGCAGTCCAGGTGAGCAGACTAAGAGATGACCCTTGGTCTGACAGCAGCAAATGATGTTCAGCCCAGAGACCCAGCCAAGCAATTCCTCCACTTGATTGTGACTCTTGGGAAGTACTGAGCTAGTATTTCACAATGGGAACGACAGACCAGACAACAAGAAATGACAATAATAATAATAGCTTCAGGATGAGGTTTTTGTGTTAGGCTAACTGTATTTCTGACCTCCACTGTGAAAATAACTGCACTCCACAGCCCTCCTGCCTTTGGCAGTATCTACTGGAAGAACACAGTTTCAGACAATGTCCAAAGGTATCCACTGACCTTCCTCCTGGAAATATTATTGCTCAAAGACAAATGCCATATGATATTGCTTTTATGTGGAATCTAAAAAATGGATACAAATGAGCTTATTTGTAAAACAGAAATGGACTCACATACATGGAAAACAAATTTTTGGTTACCTAAGGGGTGGGAAGAGAGAAATTAGGAGTTTGAGATTAACATATACCCACTACTGTATACACAATAGATAAACAACAAGGACCTACTATATAGTACAGGGAACTATACTCAGTATCTTATAAAAATCTATAAAGGAAAAGAATCTGAAAAGTACGTATGTATATATATATATGTGTGTGTGTGTGTGCAAATACACATGTACACACACACACACACACACATATATATATATATATATCTGAATCACTCTTCTGTATGTCTGAACCTAACATGACATTGTAACATTTATAAACCAACTACACTTCAATAAACACCCCTCCAAAAAAAAAAAGCATGAAAAAAAAAGATGATGCCTGTTATCAGAACATCTTTTTTAAAAACTAGATATGTGGATTTTCCTCCTACCTCTCTGCTATCTCCCCTAACATGAACTAAATTAGCAATATATAAACCAAATTTTAAAATCACTGAATAACCTTAAATACATAGTTGATTGAAAACATCCTGCATGCAGGGATGGGAACACCAGCTATGATTCCACCCTCCCATGATTGTCATGAAGGTCAGCCTCCTTCCCAGGACCACTGAATTCACAGTTCCAGGGACTTGAGCTCACAGAGTAGTTTCAGAAACAGGGTCCACAGTGCTGGAAGTGCACACAACCTGCAGGTCATACGTGGTAGCCCTGAGCCTTCTTCTACAAATTATCTTTTATTCTTTCCAATGACTAGAGACCAATACCTGACAAACTTGTAAAATATGAGGAAATTTAGAATGGTTGTTAAGTCTGGAAATAAGGAAAGTTGAATGTTTTTCTTCTAAATTGCCCTGAGTATGATGTCTTCAAGAATTACAGGCCTAGCAGGAATCCTCAGGAGTTATTACATTTTTGTCTTAAGAATAATGTCACACAACAAGAAACCACCCTGGTCCTTCTTTAAAAAGCAAACCATCTCTCCCTCAAAACATAATCCTAAAAAGGAACTGCAAAAATTCTACAGAATGATACACTCTTGCCTCTAACCTCTTTCACGCCAGGAAATCCTTCCTGATTGCTACCCTCATTACCATCTTCTATTAAAAATAGAGGCTGGTTCCATTAAGCACAAAGTTTCAGGCTCCCCACAAGTATCCATGGTCTCATACTTGGCCGGCACCTTTCTGGGCACCAGATGACTCAGTGCTGAAAGCATTCCTCCAGGTCCTTAAAATGTAACCTCAGTCCTCTACTCAGTTGCTCCTTAAAAGGAGAAAACTCAGAAGTTGGTTTGTACAGGTTTGGGATCCAACAAATATCTATGGCAAATATTTGCTGTTTTTTTTTTTTTTTTTCCCCAGCCACCTTTCATGACCTAGAAGAAGCTGCACCTGTCTTGCAGGTTAGAGAAATGAACCAAGGCACTTGATATAGAGGCAATCTTGTCATCTCAAAAAGCCAGAGGAGGAAATCCAAGTCTCAAAAGGACAATTCTTATGAAAAAGGTAGTGAAAGATTTACCACTTTCCTTTTTCCCTTTGAAAAAAAATCAATGGCCATTGGGTGTTTAAAGAACAAAGACTCCCTGAGAGAAAGGTGAAGGTAAATATTTGCAATAATATGTCACTGCATTTTACATAATGGGCCAGTCGTCTATGAGAACTGACACCTTTCATACCTACAGGTTGTTGGTTTTTTTCCTTGTTTGCTCTCTCGAGGTAAGCCTCTCTTAGGCTGCCAGCCACCAAAGAGGCTGCTGAATGAATACCAGGACGCTGACGGGCATTTGGCCAACATGACCTCAGACGTATTGACACACTGAGATGAGATCGTGATATAATCCAGTTTCTGCTTCACTTTCTGCCCACGAATATTCCAACGTGTGCCTCAAGGATGTGGTAAATGTTGGTTTAAGATAAAAAAGTTAAGACAAATATTAGCGTGCTACATAAAGGTACCACTTTCCATGAGAGCTTTGTTTTTCAGCATGAGCTCCCTGGATCCCATCTCCAGAGAGTCTGATCTCATCAGTCTAAAGTGCAGCCTGGACACTGCCATTTTAAAAAACTTGTCCAGTGATTCTAATAAGAGGCTCTGTCTGAGAAACACTACATTTGATAATTGCCAGAATATTTTGTATTATATTTGGAATGATAGATAAAACTGGCCCAACGAGCCCACGCTAGATGTTAAAAGCTGAATCTGCAGGGAAATAGGGAAGGTAGGGTTTGAAGGATTAATGGCAGAAGAAGAAAGACCACCGTGCTCCAACCTGAAATCTGAAATCTGGTGAGAGACAAAACACACAAACAGTAACTCTGAGCAGGATACCCAGGTTTGATCCCTGGTCAAGAAAATAGATCCCACATAGTGCTACTAAGAGTTTGCATGCCAAAGCTAAAGATCTCACATGCTGCAAACTAAGACCCAATGCAGCCTTATACTAAAAAAAGAGAAAAAAAAAAAAAGTCACAGGAGACCTAGGAAAAATTTAGTAAAAAGTCAATAAGGTCTCTAGACAATCCAACTTCTGCTCTGGGACCTGGGAATTGATGACAATCCCTTCCCACTCTCCATGGTGGGCCCTGATGTTGGATTTTGCACATGAAGAAATTATCTAAAAGGAAATTAAAAAAAAAAAGAAGAAAACACTGAACAGAGCACTAATGACCTATGGGACAGTATCAAACAGTCAAATATATACAGAAACAGAGTTTCTAAAGACACAAGGATTGTGGCAGGAGTCATGGCTGCACATTATAAGCATATAGTAACAAATTCTGGAAAAGGAAGATAAAGGAAATATCATAAAAACAGCTGAATAATATATAGAGATATAACAAGAAAAATGAAGGCTGACTTTTTAAGAAAAACAATGTAGTCCTACTTAAAAAAAAAAGTCTATTAATCTAATACTCTATATATCCAGAAATAATATCCTTCCACATAAAGGCAAAATAAAGATGTTTTCATACAAATTAAAGCTGAGTGAATCCAGGGTCCACAAACCTACAGTGTGAGAAATGCTAAACCAAGTTCTTCAGGCTGAAGTAAAATGATACCACTTTAGAAACTGGCAATTTGTTCCTATGCTGCTGCTGCTAAGTCGCTTCAGTCGTGTCCGACTTTGTGTGACCCCATAGACAGCAGCCCACCAGGCTCCCCGGTCCCTGGGATTCTCCAGGCAAGAACACTGGAGTGGGTTGCCATTTCCTTTTCCAATGCATGAAAGTGAAAAGTGAAAGTGAAGTTGCTCAGTTGTGTCTGACTCTTAGCGACCCCAGCAACTGCAGCCTACCAGGGTCCTCCATCCATGGGATTTCCCATTCCATTTACTGGAATGGGGTGCCATTACCTTCTCCGATTTGTTCCTATAGGAATGTTTTAAAAGTGGCTGAAATGGTAAATAGATGGGTAAATATATAGTACTGCTTTTTTCTAGTTTCTTTGAAAGATATTTGCTTAAAGTAAAAGTAAAGAACATTGTATTTGACTGGTTATAATGTATATAGTAGCAAATTATAAGACAGCAATTTGAAAAAAGAACAGGGAAGGCAAATGGAATTAAAATGTTGTAACCTTACATTATACATAGAGAGATAGTATATCAATTCCAGATATGCTGTTAGTTACGTACATATATTATAGACCCTTGAGCAAATACTGAAGGATAAAGTAAAAAGATGAAAATAAAAGGTCAAGAGAAGACACACAATAGGACATTTTATATATTTTGATATATATAATATATTTAAATGTATATATTTGAGAAAGGATATGTATGCAGGCTATACAAAGAATTTTTACAATTAAGTAGTTTTTAAAAAGACAACCCACTAAAAATGGGCCAAAGATTTGAATAGACATTTAACAAAAGAAGATATAAAGATGTTCAACATCATTAGTCATCAGGGAAAGGCAAATTAAAACCAAAATGAGAAACCCCATGGAAAGAGGAGCCTGGCAGGCTATAATCCATGGAGTTGCTAGAGTCAGACATGACTTAGAGACTAAACCACCACCATTACACACCTACTACAGTGGTTAAAATTAAAAAGCCTAAAATGCCAAATATTACTTATAATCCTGCAATTCTCAGTGTTTACCCAAAAGAAATGAAAACATAGGTCCACAAATTAGGTTGTACATGAACATTCATTGTACTTTTATTAATAATAGCCGAGACCCAAAAACAAGAGGAAAATGAATAAACTAATTCTGGTATATTTATACAGCACAATATGACCAAATGACAATAACAAAAAGGAATGAACTACGATTCATGCAAGAACATGGATGAACGTCAAGGACAGTGCATTGAAGAGGTGGGAGGGAAGACAGACACACAGGAGTCCATAGTGCATGATTCCTTTCTGCGATATTCAAAAATAGGCACACAGGCAAAATCAATCTGGGCAGATAAATCAGAACAGACAAGATATTTGAAAGGAATTTTTTTTTCCCCAAATGTGGCTCAAATGGTCAGAATTTGGCCAAAGTAAAAGTTGATATTCAGAGCTTGATAGGAATTTTTTTTTAATCCTCTTTATTTTATGTTGGAGTATAGCTGAAAATGGGACTTCCCAGGTGGTGCTAGTGGTAAACAGCCTGCTTGCCAATGCAGGAGACATAAGAGATGTGGGTTTGATCCCTGGCTCAGGAAGATCCCCTGGAGGAGGGCATGGTAACCCACTCCAGTACTCTTGACTGGAGAATTCCATGGACAGAGGAGTCTGGTGGGCTATAGTCCAAAGAGTGGCAAAGAGTCAGACACAACCCAAGTGACTTAGCAGGCATACAGAGCAGATAACAATGTCCTGATAGCTTCAGATGGACAGCTAAGAGATTCAGCCATATACATACATGTATCCATTCTCCTCTCACAAACTTCCCTCTCAAAAGCCTGAAAGGAACTTTTTAAAAGCCTTCTCTTCTAAGCTAAAATTAAACTATGTACCCAAAGTGAATGAAAACCATTCCAGAGACAAACAGCTCTAACTCTGGAATGTAGGTAGAATCTTTTGGCTTCTTTTTAGTTCACGATTTTCTCCCTGATAGTGGAAAGCATATTTGAAGATAATGTAACTAGATTGGGGGTGGTGGGGTATCAGCCTTGATATCATTCAGATTGCAACCCAATTCTTTGAGAAAGTAAAGGCAACTGTCCTACAACTGGTAGAACTTATATAGCAGGTTGAATCTTTACAAGAATAGGAAATATCCACCTCTCCTTTGTACCAATTCCAAAACCTCCCCCTATTCATTTCAAACGGCTTATAGGTATTATAAAAATTCTGGCCTCAGAAAATAAAAGTCCTTCCTGAAGGAATTGATATTCTTTCTCTGAGTCTTTATTGCTTCCCTAGTGCCCCAGATGGTAAAGCATCTGCCTGCAATGCAGGAGAAGTCAGCCGTTCGATTCCACAAATGGGAAAGATGGCAAAGTCCACCAGTGGTCTCAACATTCATTTCTCTGCTCTATTTAGTAACAGAAATCAGGGCTTCCCCAGTGGCTCAGACAGTAAAGAATCTGCCTGCAATGTGGGAGACGCAGGTTCGATCCATGGGTTGAGAAGATCCCCTGGGGAAGGAAATGGCAACCCACTCCAGTATTCTTGCCTGGAGAATCCTCATGGACAGAGGTGCCTGGCAGACCAAGGTCCATGGGATCGCCAACTGAGAGACTTCACTTTTCTTTCTGAGCCTTTGAGATGTAAATAGTCTACCGGTTTTCCCTAGAGAGCCACCACTTTGAAATGCAAACTTCAAGTAAGTAAATTCTTATCAGAAGTAAAAAAAGGGAGGGTCTATTTGGAAACTAGGTAAATGGAAAATCTTTAAAGTCTTCTCAATAAATATTAATAAAAAGTTTAAGCCATCAGAGCAGGTAAGCTTAATTTATTCCGTTTGCCAAAAACAACATTTGAATCCAACTCTTCTTTTGCAAACTTGTGAGTTTTTCATTATCATACTTATGGTTAAATTTTTAAAATGAAAGCTGTAAGATCTGTTTGCCCATTATTAGTGTGTTTACGTATGTATGTCACAGATGTGTGATAGTTTTCGACCTTCAGAGGATACTGTCATAATTAATTTGTGTGTGTGTATGCTCAGGCGCTCAGTTGTGTCAGATTCTGTGACGCCATGGACTGTCCTTCCCCCAGGTTCTTCTGTCCAAGGGATTTCCCAGGCAAGAATACTACAGTGGGTTGCCATTTCCTTCTCCAGGGATCTTCCGGACCAAGGATTTAACCTATGTCTCTGGCTTGGCAGGTGGATTCTTTACCACTGATCCACTTGGAAAGCCCATATAAAGAGCTCTATTTAACTGACTTAAGGAGAGTAAAGTATTTGCATAAATTAAGTATAGTCTGAGGAATATAGAAATTAAGCCAAATGTTATTCAAGGTCATGTGATCTAGGATAATTTGGGAGAAAACAAACAAGTTTGTTGGCCTGATTAAAACAGATATTCTTTAGAGTTATCAATGTTAAAAATAATGCAGACATGAAACTTTCATTCTACCTGCTGCTGCTGCTAAGTTGCTTCAGTTGTGTCCGACTCTGTGCAACCCCATAGACAGCAGCCCATCAGGCCCTGCCATCCCTGGGATTCTCCAGGCAAGAACACTGGAGTGGGTTGCCATTTCCTCCTCCAATGCATGAAACTGAAAAGTGAAAGTGAAGTCGCTCAGTCGTGTCCGACTTAGCGACCCCATGGACTGCAGCCCACCAGGCTTCTCCGTCCATGGGATTTTCCAGGCAAGAGTACTGGAGTGTCATTCTACCTAGGTTTACTAAAAGAGCTGATGTTATCTCTGACACAGATTTGCCAGAAAAAAAGATAGCTTAAGATGATGGTTAGATGTTTGATGTTTCATGACACTTCTAAGAGTAATATAAGCATAATTGTTAAGAACTGTTGGGGCCAGTGTGAGGAAACCAAGAGAGACTCCATCCTGAAGCCTGTCATGCATCTTAAAGACTGGATGTGAACTGGGCCTGAGCCTTGACCTAGAGTGAGGAAACCGTTGCTAGTGAAAACCAGGTCTCCTGGAGACTTCCCTCCCTACAGATGACAGACAGAGATTGTAGTTGAGGTCAGGCTGTCCCTGTTAGATTAACCATGGAAACATCCCCCCTTGATGTATAATCATGATTCCCCCCTTTAACCTTAATTGTTTGTTCTCCTAGCACCTACTTGTTGTAAAACTCAATCATATACAACAAAGAGGTTACTAACACATAATCAGTCACGTAGTTGGGAGGTATAAAACTGGGCCTCTCAGAAACATCAGGGTCCTTGTTGGGAACTGATTCCCCTTGGACCCGCTGGCATAATAAACTGTACTCCACTGTCTTGAGTGTCCTCTGACATGTGTTTTGTGACTTCAGATTCCACAGCATTTCTGGTGCATCGGCCAGGAAGCCGTTGGAGAGACAGGCCCATTGAGCCTCTGCCTGCCACTCACTGGGATGAGAGCCTCTGGGAGGAGAAGGTGCCTCCCACTCCAGATCAGCTTTGTTTTCGTGACTTATCCTTCCAGGTGGACTTCACAAGACTGTGGGCAACAGAAGGGAAGCGTGCAGGTAGGTCCCACTATAGTAGTGGAAAAAGGGGCCTGATAACCAACCCCTTGAGGCTAGATGAGTCTACGGCAGCTGCGTCCTCATAGGCTCAGTGGGAAATTGTTTATTGAAGTAAGTGATACTCTGTTAACTAAGCCTGTACTGACTGTCAATGTATCTTTTGTTTTCCAAGGGCCTGTCCCCTTTGCCTCGGGACTCAGGGACCTCGAGCTTTGCTTGGGGTTGGATTGGGAATTGTGGTTTTGGACGCATGTTTGCCTGCACCAACCAGTGATAAGACAGTCTTGGATTTCACAAGGATCAGATTTGTGCAGAGAAGAGTAGGTGGAGGCCTTAATTTATTGGATCTGGTTGGCCACCAAGAGAGCAAGAGGGGCACAAGAGGTATTATACAAGGGAAGTGAGAGCAGGATGGGTAGCGGAGAATCCAAGCCTACCATTCTTGGATGCATGACTAAAAACTTCAGAAAGGGCTTTGGAGGAGACTATGGCATAAAGTTCACCCTAGACAAGCTTAACACCTTTTGTGAGATAGACTGGCCAAGCTTTGGGGTAGGATGGCCCTCAGAGGGAACCCTAAAATTGGACAAAGTTTGGGCTGTGTACTCTGTGGTAACCAGGCATCCAGGCCACCCAGGTCAGTTTCTGCACATTGACTCATGGCTACTAATTGCACAAAACCCACCCCCTTGGGCCCAGGTATGTTATGTTAAAAAAAGAGAAGGCAAGATTTTGCTGGTGTAGGCAGAACCCACGCAAGAAAAGCTGGAAAAAAATATATCATGATCCAGAGGAAGAGGAGCTCCCACTTCCTCCCCCCATACTGGGGAACACGATGGGGAGTCCCAGGGCAGGAGGAGGAAATAAGAAAAGAGGGAGATTTTCCTCCCTCACCTCCTCTGGTGAAGGAGGCTCCTTTCCCTCCTATTGTGCCACCGAGTGTGATGGGAGCGACTGCACCAGCATTATACTCCCCCTCCCTGGTTCAGAAGAAGGAAAAAAGTGAGAGCCCTTGTTCAGAGGCGGCTGAGGTCTACAAAGAAACCTCAAGAGAAAGTGGTTTTGCAGATGCCTCTTAAGGAAGTCCAAGCAGCACCACAGGTGGGGTCAGATTGGCACATTCACCCTGGCTCCCCTTCTCTTTACTACCAGCTGTTCTCTGTAGACAAGGAAAGGGGGCTATTAATTGCACCTGACAAAAAGATAAAAAATAAAGAGGAAATTCTGCTGCTATTGGAAGCAGTGTGGGAACCCACTGCAGGGGCCACCAGTGGTCGGACACACCTTAGGCAAAAGGGAACTGGCCGACCGAGCGGCAAAGCAAGCAGCCACCCAGGACAACAGAGCAACAAAACTTAGGGTGACGCCTGTGGTGTCTAGCCTACTAACCGCCCAAATGGTCCCAGTCTATGGCAAGGAAAAAAAGCCACCTGGGCATGAACTGAGCATGATTTTAGCTTGCTATTTTGTCATACCATGTCTAATAGCCTTGTGTGCAGATGTAAGCCACTGATGCCTAACCTGTGCCAAGAATAACCTGTCTCCCAAGGAGACCGCTCCTTCTGAGATACAAATTAAAGGGGACTGCTCCATTTAAACATCTAGAAGTGGACTTCACTGAGGTAAACCCATGCTGAGGATACAAATATTTGCTGGTGATGGTATGTACTTTTACAGGATGGGTAGAAGCTTACCCCACCAAGACTGAAAACGCTAAGGAAGTGGCCCAATTCTTGCTGAGAGACATTATTCCTAGGTTTGGAGTATAGAATCTGAGTATAGAATCAGATAATGGGCCTTCATATGTGGCTGAATTACTCCAACTGATCTGCAAAGCAGTAAACATTAAATGGAAACTACATACAGCGTATAGGCCACAAAGCTCAAGAATGATTGAGAGAATGAACCGGATCATCAAGGTGACTTTGGCAAAAGGGGTGCAAGAAACTGGCACCCCCCTGGATGGATGTGCTTCCATTAGTGTTAATGAGGACCAGAATAACCCCCACACAGGTATTCCCCCTATGAGATAATGTTTGGGAGGCCTTCCCCACTTATTCAGGAAGTAAAGGGAAATTTATTACAAAGAGGAGGGATGGAGGTGTGTCACAGCAACTGGAACAGTTGGGGAAGGTGATCCATGACATCACCCCTTATGTTCAAAAAGAAAGAATTCCCTTTTCTTTACGTACTACTGTACACCCATAATCACCAGGAGATTTAGTATGCATAAAAGATTGAAAATGGCAGACATTATCCCCCACCTGGAAAGGGCCATACACTACTGTACTAACCACTCCCACTGCAGTTAAAGTTGCAGGTATTACTCCCTAGATTCACCACACCCAGCTCAAGATAGCAGCAGAGGAAAAGGGACCTTGGACTGTCCATCCTGACCTGAAGGAACCACTGAAGACCTGACTTGTCTTCCATCAGTGGCCACAGATTCAGGATGTAGCCACTGAGAATAATTCTGCTGTTCCTGATCAGCAGAATGACCCTACTGGGACTGCAAACTCAGGATAATGTGTTCCTGTCCTGGGCCCACTCATATACAAACTTCCATAATACTTCTAACTGTTAGGTTTGTGGGGCCATGCCTTTGTCAGTGATGGATGGACTTCCTTCATGGGTGTCTCCCGTATGCAGAGCGGACTTTAGCTCCCTCTGCTCATTTTTGAGACAGCAATGAGAGGCATTTGCTTCCTTGGTAACTACAACCTGTCGCTTCTTACTTGGTGTAACCTGGACTTTAATCAAATTGATCAAGGCCATGAGGTGACATTTGAGGTAAACGCAAGCCTTACAAAAGTGACCAAAGCCTATACTTTTTACTTAAAAAAAAAAAAAGAATGAGAACTCAATGGCTAGTCAGAAGGGCAATCCATCAGGTAATTTGAACAATTTTACCAGATATGGGATGAGTATTTTTGGATGACTTCAGAAAAAAGCCAACTTATTGTCCCTGCCCCAATCTGTTGGGAACAAAGGGAACAAGAAGTTGGATTTGGTGACCATTCCTTGGATCCAAAACAATTAAAATATGTGGGATACTTGTCCTCTGAGCAACGTGAACAAATATTAGAGGACATTTATCACCCAGATTTACCAGCTCACTGGTCTGGTTCAGACTGGAAGTACAACCCTGGGATCCAATGGGTGGCCCCTAATGGCACCCAATGGCTGTGTGGATCAAATTTATGGCCTTGGCTTCCAGTTGGTGGGGTCAGCTACTGCACATTAGGATTTGCCTTTGCTCATGGAAGTATTAAACCATCTTTACAACAAGCCCCAGTAAATTCACCTTATTTACATGTTGGGCACAGAGACATTCTTTGTTAACAAAGGTCTGTCTAGTCAAGGCTATGGTTTTTCCAGTGGTCATGTATGGATGTGAGAGTTGGACTATAAAGAAAGTTGAGTGCCCAAGAATTGATGCTTTTGAACTGTGGTGTTGGAGAAGACTCTTGAGAGTCCCTTGGACTGCAAGGAAATCCAAACAATCCGTCCTAAAGGAGATCAGTCCTGGGTGTTCATTGGAAGGACTGATGTTGAAGCTGAAACTCCAATACTTTGGCCACCTTATGCAAAGAGTTGACTCATTGGAAAAGACCCTGATGCTGGAAAAGATTGAGGGCAGGAGGAGAAGGGGACGACAGAGGATGAGATGGCTGGATGGCATCACCAACTCGATGGACATGAGTTTGAGTGAACTCTGGGAGTTGGTGATGGACAGGGAGGCCTGGCGTGCTGCAGCTCATGGGGTTGCAAAGAGTCGGACACGACTGAGGGACTGAACTGAACTGAACATGTTGGGTGGGCAAGGTCTGTGATGATTAAAATAAAAGCTCTAACTAACTTCATGAAACAGGCCCTCCTGGACAATGCAAAGGCAATCCAAGCTTTAAATGAAGAACAATTATAAATGAGAAAGGCAATGTTTCAAAATCGGATGGCTTTAGACATGCTTACAGCTGCCAAGGAGGGACCTGTGCTATAAGTAAAATTGAATGTTGTGTACATTTCCATGATTTATGTGGCAATATATCAGCCACTCTAGACTACATGATAAACCATGTAGAAGTGATGTCTAATGATAATCCTTCTTTTTAGATGTTAGTATTTTCTTGGCTTGGTGATTGGTGGAAAAACTTTTTGTAATTATTTTGTTAATCATTATATTGTTAACTTTGGGGCCCTGTATTCTCCAGTGTATAACTCGATGTGTAGCCTCCAGACTGACAGCCCTGCTGCAGTTACATAGTCCCCGTGTGCAGTACTTACCCATGACTGATGCCCATCATTAAAGATAAGATGAGTATCAAGAGGCAGAAATGTTGGGACCAGTGTGAGAAAAGCAGTAGAGACTCCATCCTGAAGCCTGTCATCCATCTTAAAGACTGGATGTGAACTGGGCCTGAGCCTTGACCTAGAGTGAGGAAACCGTTGCTAGTGAAAACCAGGTCTCCTGGAGACTTCCCTCCCTACAGATGACAGACAGAGATTGTAGTTGAGGTCAGGCTGCCCCTGTTAGATTAACCATGGAGACATCCCCCCTTGATGTATAACCTTCATTTCCCCGCCTTTAACCTTAATTGTTTGTTCTCCTAGCACCTAATTGTTGTAAAACTTAATCATATACAACAAAGAGATTGCTAATATATAACCAGTCATGTAGTGGGGGGTATAAAACTGGGCCTCTCAGAAACATCAGGGTCCTTGTTGGGAACTGACTTCCCTTGGACTCGCTGGCATAATAAACTGTATTCTACTGTCTTGAGTGTCTTCTGAGGTGTTTCGTGACTCTGGATTCCACAACAGAATAACTATATTAAATAGGCGTATTGAAGGTAAAAGTTTATAAATGAACTTTTCAATGATAACTTTGCTTCATGATATGTCTACTTAAAAATAGTTTTTGAGAACTTTTTGGTAATTTGAAACCTCAAAGTTATACTGAAATAAGTTAAATGATGGATATTATGAATGAAATATATTGCCTGCTATATCGTAAACAAAGGATGTTGAAGCTATCAAGCCATCACATTATAGATATCCTAATGGTGAGCCCTGAGGGAATTCAGGGTAGAATCATAATGCCTGCCATCAAACCACCCGACTTGGCAGCCGCGCCAGTGCAAACTCAGGGTGAGAAAACACAGAAGATAGGTCATAGAGAGAACTGAGGTGTACATCAAAAGAATGATTTCAGTAAGCCCAGACTCTTGGATTTCCCCATACGTAGAAAGTGGTAAATTCCTTAACTTGAGATATCTGATTTTCAATTAACAGTAATCTTTTGATGTTCCAACTATCTGGTCTTTGTTACAAAAACTCCTGTATATCCTGGCTCCTCCCTTAGAGTCCTTTGGACAGGAAGATCAAATCAGTTAATCCTAAAGGAAATTAACCATGAATAGTCATCAGTAGGACTGATGCTGAAGCTGAAACTCCAATACTTTGGCCACTTGATGCAAAGAGCCAACTCACTGGAAAAGACCCTGATACTGGGAAAGATTGAGGGCAGGAGGAGAAGGGGACCACAGAGGAGAGATGGTTGGACTGCATCACTAACTCAACGGACATGAGTTTTAGAAAATTCTGGGAGACAATGAAGGACAAGGAAGACTGGTGTGCTGTAGTTCATGGGGTCACAAAGAGTTGGGCATGACAGAGCAACTGAGCAACAACAATCCTTACCTCTTCAGAGCAGTCTCTCAGAGATAGCTGAAAGGCTTCAGATCAGCTCAGATCAGTTGCTCAGTCGTGTCCAACTCTTTGCAACCCCATGAATTGCAGCACGCCAGGCCTCCCTGTCCATCACCAACTCCCAGAGTTCACTGAGACTCACGTCCATCGAGTCAGTGATGCCATCCAGCCATCTCATCATCTGTCGTCCCCTTCTCCTCCTGCCCCCAATCCCTCCAGCATCAGAGTCTTTTCCAATGAGTCAACTCTTCGCATGAGGTGGCCAAAGTACTGGAGTTTCAGCTTTAGCATCAGTCCTTCCAAAGAAATCCCAGGGCTGATCTCCTTCAGAATGGACTGGTTGGATCTCCTTGCAGTCCAAGGGACTCTCAAGAGTCTTCTCCAACACCACAGTTCAAAAGCATCAATTCTTTGGCACTCAGCCTTCTTCACAGTCCAACTCTCACATCCATACATGACCTCAGGAAAAACCATAGCCTTGACTAGACGAGCCTTTGTTGGCAAAGTAATGTCTCTGCTTTTGAATATGCTATCTAGGTTGGTCATAACTTTCCTTCCAAGGAATAAGCGTCTTTTAATTTCATGGCTGCAGTCACCATCTGTAGTGATTTTGGAGCCCAGAAAAATAAAGTCTGACATTGTTTCCACTGTTTTCCCATCTATTTCCCATGAAGTGGTGGGACCGGATGCCATGATCTTCGTTTTCTGAATGTTGAGCTTTAAGCCAACTTTTTCACTCTCTACTTTCACTTTCATCAAGAGGCTTTTGAGTTCCTCTTCACTTTCTGCCATAAGTGTGGTGTCATCTGCATATCTGAGTTTCTTGATATTTCTCCCGGCAATCTTGATTCCAGTTTGTGTTTCTTCCAGTCTAACCTTTCTCATGATGTACTCTGCATATAAGTTAAATAAACAGAGAGATGATATACAGCCTTGACGGTACTCCTTTTCCTATTTGGAACCAGTCTGTTGTTCCATGTCCAGTTATAACTGTTGCTCCCTGACCTGCATACAAATTTCTCAAGAGGCAGATCAGGTGGTCTGGTATGCCCATCTCTTTCAGAATTTTCCACAGTTGATTGTGATCCACACAGTCAAAGGCTTTGGCATAGTCAATAAAGCAGAAATAGATGTTTCTTTGGAACTCTCTTGCTTTTTCCATGATCCAGCGGATGTTGGCAATTTGATCTCTGGTTCCTCTGACTTTTCTAAAACCAGCTTGAACATCTGGAAGTTCACAGTTCACATATTGCTGAAGCCTGGCTTGGAGAATTTTGACCATTACTTTACTAGCGTGTGAGATGAGTGCAATTGTGC
>NW_011494831.1:1644041-1644431 GCF_000754665.1 Bison bison bison
TTTTTGTACAGTTCTTCTGTGTATTCTTGCCATCTTTTCTTAATATCTTCTGCTTCTCTTAGGTCCATACCATTTCTGTCCTTTATCGAACCCATCTTTGCATGAAATGTTCCTTTGGTAGCTCTGATTTTCTTGAAGAGATCCCTAGTCTTTCCCATTCTGTTGTTTTCCTCTATTTCTTTGCATTGATCGCTGAAGAAGGCTTTCTTTTCTCTTCTTGCTATTTTTTGGAACTCTGCATTAAGATGTTTATATCTTTCCTTTTCTCCTTTGCTTTTCACTTCTCTTCTTTTCACAGCTATTTGTAAGGCCTCCTCAGACAGCCATTTTGCTTTTTTGCATTTCTTTTCTATGGGAATGATCTTGATCCCTGTCTCCTGTACAATGGCA
>NW_011494831.1:1644531-1661572 GCF_000754665.1 Bison bison bison
GTTTTCCCTACTTTCTTCAATTTAAGTCTGAATTTGGCAATAAGGAGTTCATGGTCTGAGCCACAGTCAGCTCCTGGTCTTGTTTTTGCTGACTGTATAGAGCTTCTCCATCTTTGGCTGCAAAGAATATAATCAATCTGATTTTGGTGTTGACCATCTGGTGATGTCCATGTGTAGAGTCTTCTCTTGTGTTGTTGGAAGAGGGTGTTTGTTATGACCAGTGCATTTTCTTGGCAAAACTCTATTAGTCTTTGCCCTGCTTCATTCCGTATTCCAAGGCCAAATGTGCCTGTTACTCCAGGTGTTTCTTGACTTCCTACTTTTGCATTCCAGTCCCCTATAATGAAAAGGACATCTTTTTTGGGTGTTAGTTCTAAAAGGTCTTGTAGGTCTTCATAGAACCGTTCAACTTTAGCTTCTTCAGCGTTACTGGTTGGGGCATAGACTTGGATTACTGTGATATTGAATGGTTTGCCTTGGAAACGAACAGAGATCATTCTGCCATTTTTGAGATTGCATCCAAGTACTGCATTTCGGACTCTTTTGTTGACCATGATGGCCACTCCATTTCTTCTGAGGGATTCCTGCCCACGGTAGTAGATATAATGGTCATCTGAGTTAAATTCACCCATTCCAGTCCATTTCAGCTCGCTGATTCCTAGAATGTCGACATTCACTCTTGCCATCTCTTGTTTGACCATTTCCAATTTGCCTTGATTCATGGACCAGGTTCCTACGCAATATTGCTCTTTACAGCATTGGACCTTGCTTCTATCACCAGTCACATCCACAGCTGGGTATTCTTTTTGCTTTGGCTCCATCCCTTCATTCTTTCTGGAGTTATTTCTCCACTGATCTCCAGTAGCATATTGGGCACCTACTGACCTGGGGAGTTTCTCTTTCAGTATCCTATTATTTTGCCTTTTCATGCTGTTCATGGGGTTCTCAAGGCAAGAATACTGAAGTGGTTTGCCATTCCCTCCTCCAGTGGACCACATTCTGTCAAATCTCTCCACCATGACCCGCCCGCTGAGAGGCTTACTTCTGAGGAAATCCTCAGTTTTGTCAACAAAATAAAACATAGCTCTCAGCTTTTACACTGTGAAATTTTTTTCAGTAGACAACATTCGCTGAATATCTACATCATTTCCAAATAACACAAAATATTGAAACATTAATTACTAAATATGGGTTTATTCACATTTGACTTCCTATTGCAAAAGAACTAAAGATATTTGGTTTACTGGCAAATGTTTTGTTTCACATTGAAAAATTTACTATGAAGAAGTATATACTTCTAGAAATTGCAAAATGTATTTACAAATTTGTCAGTTCGCAGAATGTTAAGTGTAACAGTGTACAACTTCTTACTTTTTAGTTTTACTAGGAATTAATTATTTAAAAATTCTAATTAATATATGTAACTAAAACTACTAGAAAAAAATATATTCCCTAGTGGCTCAGATGCAAAGAATCTACATGCAGTGTGGGATACCTGCAGCTTGATCCCTGGGTTGGGAAGATCCCCTGGAGAAGGGAGTGGCTACCCACTCCAGTATTCTTGCCTGGAGAATTCCACAGACAGAGGAGACAGGCAGGCTACAGTCCATGGGGTCACAAAGAGCCAGACACAACTGAGCAACTAACACTTTCACTCCCTAGAAATAATAAGGGAAAAATCTCTTTGTAAGGAAAGTAGTGTGTGGTTTTGGTACAAAAATAGATGAGGTGTGGAATGTGTTTTTGTTAAGGGAAAAAGAGTAATTTTGTCCTTAAAGCAAAACAACTGATTGTTTCAGAATGAGCAATAGGGGGGAAAACATAAGACAAAATCTGAATTAAAAAGTTACAAGAGGTTTGTGGAAAAGGAATCTTAGGAAATTAAATTTTATATATGGTTAATCTAGCTAAGATTAGAATGGCTTGATTTAAGCTTTCTTTAAAAATGCATTTTAATAACAAAAGTATATTGGTGCAAAATTAGATTTTGGTTTTCTCTCTGTTAAAAGGACAAACTTTTCTTTAGATTATTGGTCTGTTTTTAAAAAAAATATTGTAAACAGGATTCACCTTTACCTTTTAAGTAATCTTCCTGGAAAGCAAGGATTTTGTGTCTTACCTAAAAGATTGACTCTGCTCCACACTGTCTTTATTGGGCCTTTGATTACTTAAGAAAACCCAGTCTTTTCAGTACTAAAAGTAGCTATTTCATTCACAAATAGTCAGTCTTCTGTATTTACCTTTAAAATCTTCTATAGTCACTTTAAATAATTAAGTATTATTTCTTCCTTGATGCTGTTTAGTCAAACGATAAAAGCTTTGACATTTGACTAGTTCCAAAAAATGAAATTCTAAATGAAGTTTTTTTGATCTCAAACTAACTTTGGGATTTTCCAGATGGCCACCAGAATATTTCAAAAAGATTATTGTCTCTTCTTATAAAGATAGACATGTTGAGCTAATTGACATGTAAAATCACATTGGAAGTATTATCAATTAAGAAGTGAAGTTTAAACTTCTAAGGTTATATTTGTATGGGTATATGTTATTAGTAAATGTTCCAGAAATTATATAAAATTCCTAAAAATATGATATGTCATAGTATGGTGCTATCGGGCATAATCCCACTTATTTTAAAATGTTATTTCACAGAAATAACCAATTTGCTTGTCAATTTCATTGTAATAAGCTCTCATGAGATCTTTAACCATGGGCATTTTTAAGTCTTTTGTTATCTACAGATGGTTCTAGTTTTATTTTGATGCTTTTGCAAAAGTGAGATTTAAGAAAAGGACTCTACCCAAAATGCTTGACCAACTGACATCACTGCCAAATTACCAGGTGTCACAACTTGGGTATGTATTTCACAACTTAGGAAGGCTTGACCTGACATCTGGTCTATGCAAACACTGTGCTAAGTCACTTCAGTCGTGTCTGACTCTGTGTGACCCTATGGACTATAGCCTGCCAGTTTTCTCTGTCCATGAGATTCTCCAGGCAAAAATACTGGAGTGGGCTGCCATTTCCTTCTCCAGGGGGTCGTCTCAACCCAGGGATCAAACCCATGTCTTCTATGTCTCCTGCCTTTTCAGGCAGGTTCTTTACCACTAGCACTTCCTGGGAAGTGAACACTGAAAATGAAAGTTGCTCAGTTGGGTTTGACTCTTTGCGACCTCATGGAGTGTAGCCAGCCAGGCTCCTCTGCCCATGGAACTGTTGAGGCCAGAACACTGGAGTGGGTAGCCATTCCCATCCCCAGGAGATCTTCCCAGTCCAGGGATCGGACCCAGGTCTCCTGCACTGCAGGCAGATCTTCACCATCTGAGCTACCAGGGAAGCCCCAGACACTGTAGACCTGGATATCAAATTGACTGGGAACAAAAGTAGCAAACATCAAGACAGACTGCTTCTTCCCAAGACACTGGCTCAGGAGGATCAGGAACATTCCTTTAACTCCTCCTCTTCGCTCTGACCTACTTTTCCTAACTCGTATAGCAGGAGAGTCTTTATGATTCTTTTGTCCACTTATTGTCTCTCCCTGGCCTGGAAACATTTTTCACATATCTCAGGCCATTAAAAAGGAGGGTAATCCAAACTCCAACCAATTGTTGGATTTCCTATGATGCTGGTAATCATGTAGTTCTTTCTGTCCATCATAAGCTTCTCCCTAATTTACAACCCTCAATTTCTCTGCAGTAAGCTTTCTGGATACATATTTCTAGGGAAGTGGAGACAGTTACACAAAACGCATAAACAAGTCAACTGGCTTAAAGAAGTAACCACACATACACACAGACATCCACCCCTATCTCCATAGGATCATTTCTTGACTTTCATGATTCTAGCTGGTTTGGGTCTCAGAAGCATTCTCCAAACTGTGGACATTATTTTGTTGCTAATAATTAGTATTATCTCCTTTACATGCTATATTCTCTAATATTGACCAGCCAACTGATGGTCTCTAACTAGAACAACAAAAGAGAACAGAATAATGTAACCAGCTCAAAGAACAGGAGCATGATAGGTCACTGTGAATACTGCACGGAGACCTAAGAGGCCATGGTAGCCGAGTCATGCTAAGATGGATGTTTTTGATCAAACCATTTGAATTGAAAAGTGAATGATCAGACTGTTGAAAGTAACTTTCCAGGCCCAAGATGGAGGTGGTCCTGCCCAGGGTACCGTATCAGCAAATCAAAACTTAGATAACATTTCTGTCCCTATAAAGTGCTCTGCTTAATCAGAAGCACAGTATATCTAGTCAGCCCATCTCTGAACAGCAAACCAACTCTGGGCCTTTTCACCCCAAACAAAGTTGGCTAAGTAGCCCCAGCCAATCAGATATTTTTCTATTTTTCTCTTCCTTGTTTTCTTATTCTTTATTCTATAAAAGCTCCCTGCCTTCCATTTCACTTTTTAGTTCTCTGAAAGGAGACTGACTGTTCACTTCACGAAGTATTAAAATTTGTCCATATCATCTGAATTGTTCTCTTTAATATTTTTAATGGTATTAAGGTACTCGCATAATTTTTCAATAAATGATAACTACCATTATAGTGTCCTTTTACAATTCTCAGAAACAAAAGTAATTTGGGGATAAAATTGTATCAATGTCCAGTTTTTATTGTAAAGAATTTTCTTAAATGATTATGCTTTGTGCTTCCCTGGTGGCTCAGCTGGTAAAGATTCTGCCTGCAATCCGGGAGACCTGGGTTCAATCCCTGGGTTAGGAAGATCCCCTGGAGAAGAGAAAGGTTACCCACTCCAGTGTTCTGGCCTGGATAATTCCATGGACTGTATAGTCTATGGGGTCACGAAGAGTCAACATGAATGAGAGACTTTCACTTTGACTTTGTATATCACATGTATACAGTTGTCATATGTTTGAGAAAATGATTCTTAGACCATATGATAAAATAATTAATTACTGATCTATAGCTAGTAATAAGAGAAGGTTTTCTGACCTCCTCAGAATCTGGTGATCAAAATGTCCCCCGTTTAAAGGAACTGGTAACAAGAGTGAAATGACACATATCACTGCTATACCTGGTGGGACAGCTTGCATCTCAGCTCTGTGGGCAGACTGTAGATAGAGTTGGTGTCTTTCACAACATGGAAAGTTCTAAGAATTCTTTGTGAGAAGCTTCTGATTTTATTCCCTGGAATATGGGAGAATAGCTGTGGCAATCATCCAGGGGCTTTTTATCCCAGCAAGTCCTAACATATTTTAACTATTTCAGAAGACTCTGTGGTAGGTCAAGTTCCCCAGGGAAAAGACTCTGAAGCTCTGAAATTGCATGCAAGAGTCTTTAGGGAGAGCTTTTAGGACTGGGTCAAGACAGAGACTAGCTGTAATGCATGCACAGAGGACTAGCACGAACCCTGCTAGTCCTATGGGGAGTTCTGGGGCTCGTCCTGCCTTGAAGCTTGAGGACAAGGCATCGGGTGCAGGCTGTCCCTGGGGAAGGTTCGTGGCCTTGAGCATGGTAGCACTGATGGCCAAGGGCAATTCCTATAGGAGAATCAATGATTCGGCTGCCACCCTTCCAGCTGCTGGAAGAATGAGTCCCTCATTGTTGAAGGGGGTTCTGAGCAGAGCATCACCAGCTCTTTCCTATAGCCACAGAGATTCTGAACCTCTCCCTAAGAGGGACCAATGACTACATGGCCAAAATTAAACTAAAGCATCTTTTACCGCTGTTCTTGTTGCTGCTGTTTATAGCGTATCTGTGATTTTCTGGAAGATATGAATTTCCACTGCCTAAACAAAATTATCTTTTATACGGAGGCTTTCTGATACTTAGAATAGACCAGAAGGGAAATCCCACGTCTGGGGGGAAATGCATTTCTCTATCCAGAGAGATCCCCACATGCCACTCTGAGCATCTCAGACTTGATATGGCTCACTTTAGGGGAAGACTTCCTGCAGTTAAGAAACTATGATCTCAGAGTTTGGATTTTAAATTAAAGCTCTGTTTGTTGATACAGCTGACAGTGATTTGGGGGAGGGAGGTTGGTAATGCCCACATGGGCAAAATATACTGGTTTCTGCTCCTGATCTGAAATTTAACAAATATATCTTACATATTACAGAAGCCACAAGCTGATGTGTGGCCTGTGGAATGAAGCCTATGAAGGTGGTGAACTAGATTCAGAGGCAGAGAGATGAGAACAGCCTGTCCATCCCTGGTATGTAAGGGTGGTGCCCAAGCAGGGAGACAGATGGCTTTTCTGTCCAAAAAAACAGCTGCTTTGGAATTTCTGTGGTTAGGATCTTGGGGGAGAGCTAATACAATGAGGAAGATGTAAAGAGTAAAGTGAACAATAAAATAAAAGAGAAGAGTCTTACAGAGACAGAGAAAGAAGGAATAAAGGAAAGAATTATATTTTTCCCTCCTTTGGTCAATAATAACAAGATAAATTTCAGCACAAATAGAGAGAGAGGTAGCATAAAATTATTCCTATTTTGTCATCACAGCCTCTGCCTCGTTTGCAAGCTGAGTTTGATGATGAAATATGACGATGATGATGATGATGAAGCCAATGGAGGAAATGAAAAACGGTGAAGAGGAAGAGTAGGTAAAAACAGAGAAGGGGGAGATTTAGAACCAAAAATCCCAGCTGAAACAGGAAATAAAGGATGGCTCCCTCAGAGCCCATGAACTTGCCTCAAGATCTTCTATTGGAAAGCTTTTTAAAAATTTGCAAATTTCTGCTGAAAAATTTTGAAGAAATGAAGGGTCAAGGTTAAAACATCTGGTTTAGCAGAAAAGGGATGGTATCTGCAGTGAGAATATTTGTTTCAGAGTCCGTCTTGTCATTTAATAGCCACCTAATTGTGGTTCCATTATTAATCTCCCCAAGTCTTATCTATGAAATGGAGCCCAGAGAGTTGACATAAAATTCAATCAATAAAAATGAATAGCAAAATTTTGTACTCTGTGCTACACAAACTTAATACCAGATTCTTTTAGAGATAAGGAATTTTTGTGATTGATTCTCTGAATCAATAAGAATTCAAATAATTTTTTTTTAATTTAGGTTTATTGCAAAACGCTTGAAAAAGGATTTTAAATTTCTTTCATCTCTGAGTTGACGAGATAATACTTCCTCTCTTAAGCACTAACCAGTGATGGACATTCATTCAAGTAAATTGAGAGAGAGAGTTGGAGAAGGAAATGGCAACCCACTCCAGTATTCTTGCCTGGAAAATCCCATGGACAGAGGAGACTGATAGGCTACAGTCCATGGTGTCACAGAGTTGGACACGACTGAGAAACTTCACTTTCTTTCATTCTTTGGTAAATTTTAAACTTGATATAGATTAGCATTTACCAAATTCAAGTTGTCCTTGAATTTTGTCCAACCTTTTGAAGGAGGTCACCATTATCTTCATTACTCCCACCATAGTTTGGCCTCAGGTCAAACACAGCCCTGCCAATCAACAGAACTGGATTAAAGATTTTCTGAGCATGGCCCCGCCCATCAGAACAAGACCCAGTTTTCCCCTCAGTCAGTCTTTCCCATCAGGAAACTTCCATAAGCCTCTTATCCTTCTCCATCAGAGGGCAGAGGGAATGAAAACCACAATCACAGAAAACTAACCAATCTGATCACATGGACCACAGCCTTGTACAACTCAATGAAATTCTGAGCCATGCCCTGTAGGGCCACCCAAGACAGACGAGTCATGGTGGAGAGTTCTGACAAAACTTGGTCCACTGGAGAAGGGAATGGTAAACCATTTCAGTATTCCTGCCTTGAGAACCCCACGAACAATATGAAAAGGCAAAAAGATAGGACACTGAAAGATGAATTCCCCAGGTTGATAGGTGCATAATATGCTACTGGAGAAGAGTGGAGAAATAACTTCAGAAAGAATGAAGAGACAGAGCCAAAGCAAAAACAACACCCAGCTGTGGATGTGACTGGTGATAGAGTAAAATCCAATGCTGCAAAGAGCAATATTGCATAGGAACCTGGAATGTCAGGTCCATGAATCAAGGCAAATTGGAAGTGGTCAAACAGGAGATGGCAAGAGTGAACATCAACATTTTAGGAATCAGTGAACTAAAATGGACTAGAATGGGTGGATTTAACTCAGATGACCATTATATCTACTACTGTGGGCAAGAATCCCTTAGAAGAAATGGAGCAGTCATCATAGTCAGCAAAAGAGTCTGAAATGCAGTACTTGGATGCAATCTTAAAAATGACAGAATGATCTCTGTTCATTTCCAGGGCAAACCATTCAATATCACAGTAATCCAAGTCTACGGCCCAACCAGTAATGCTGAAGAAGCAAAAGTTGAATGGTTCTATGAAGACCTACAAGACTTTCTAAAGCGAACACCCCAAAACCATGTCCTTTTCATTATAGGCACTGGAATGCAAAAGTATAAGAGATACGTGGAGTAACAGGCAAATTTGGCCTTGGAGTACAGAATGAAGCAGGTCAAAGGCTAATTGAGTTTTGCCAAGAGAACACATTGCTAATAGCAAACACCCTCTTCCAATAACACAAGAAATGACTCTACACGTGGATATCATGAGATGGTCAATACTCAAGTCAGATAATATTCTTTGCAGTCAAAAATGGAGAAGCTCTATGCAGTCAGCAAAAAAAGACTGGGAGTTGACTGTGGCTCATACAATGAACTCCTTATTGCCAAATTCAGACTTCAATTGAAGAAAGTAGGGAAAAACACTAGACCATTCAGGTATGACCTAAATCACATCCCTTATGATTAAACAGCAGAAGTGACAAAAAGATTCAAGGGATTAGACCTGATAGACAGAGTGTCTGAAGAACTACAGATAGAGGGTCATGACAGTACAGGAGGCAGTGATCAAGACCATCTCCAAGAAAAAGAAATGAAAAAAGGCAAAATGGTTGTCTGAGGAGGCCTTACAAATAGCTGAGAAAAAAAAAAAAAATGTGAAAGGCAAAGGAGAAAAGGAAAGATATACCCATTTGAATGAAGAGTTACAAAGAATAGCAAGGAGAGATAAGAAAGCCTTCCTCAGTGATCAATGCAAAGAAATAGAGGAAAACAATAGAATGGGAAAGACTAGAGATCTCTTCAAGAAAATTAGAGATAACAAGGGAACATTTCATGCAAAGATAGGCTCATAACGGACAGAAATGGTATGGACCTAACAAAAGCAGAAGATATTAAAAAGAGATGGCAAGAATACACAGAAGAACTGTACAAAAAAGGTCTTCATGACCCAGATAACCTTGATGGTGTGGTCACTCACCTAGAGCCAGACATCTTGGAATGTGAAGTCAAGCGGGCCTTAGGAGACATCACTATGAACAAAGCTAGTGAAGGTGATGAAATTCCAGTTGAGCTATTTCAAATCCTAAAAGATGATGCTGTGAAATTGTTGCACTCAATATGCCAGCAAATTTGAGAAACTCAGCAATGGCCACAGGACTGGAAAAGGTCAGTTTTCATTCCAATGCCAAAGAATGTTCAAACTACCACCAATTGCATTCATCTCACATGCTAGCAAATTAATGCTCGAAATTCTCCAAGCCAGGATTCAACAGTCCATGAACCATGAACTTCCAGATGTTCAAGCTGTATTTAGAAAAGGCAGAGGAACCAGAGATCAAGTTGCCAACATCTGTTGGATCATCAAAAAAGCAAGAGAATTCCAGAAAAACATCTACCTCTGCTTTATTGACTACATTAAAGCCTTTGACTATGTGGATCACAACAAACTGTGGAAAATTCTTCAAGAGATAGGAATACCAGACCACCTGACCTGCTTCCTGAGAAATCTGTATGAAGTCCAAGAAGCAAGAGTTAGAACTGGACATGGAACAATAGACTGGTTCCAAATTGGGAAAGGAGTACATCAAGGCTATATATTGTCACCCTGCTTATTTAACTTATATGTAGAGTACATCATGTGAAATGCTGGGCCGGATGAAACACAAACTGGAATCAAGATTGCTGGAAGAAATATCAATAACCTCAGATATGCAGAAGACACCACCCTTATGGCAGAAAGTGAAGAAGAACTAAAGAGCCTTGTGATGAAAGTGAAAGAGGAAAGTGAAAAAGTTGGGTTAAAACTCAACTTTCAGAAAACTAAAATCATGGTATCTGATTCTATCATTTGATGGCAAATGGATAGGGAAATAATGGAAACAGTGACAGACTTTACCTTTGGGGGCTCCAAAATCATTGCAGATGGTGATTGCAGCCATGAAATTAAAAGACGTTTATTCCTTGGAAGAAAAGTTATGACCACTCTAGACAGCATATTAAAAAGCAGATACATTGCTTTGCCAACAACGGTCCATTTAGTCAAAGTCATGGTTTCTCCAGTAGTCATGTATGGATGTGATAGTTGGACTATAAAGAAAGCTGAGCACCGAAGAATCGATGCTTTGAACTTTGGTGTTGGAGAAGACTCTTGAGAGTCCCTTGGACTGCAAGGAGATCCAACCAGTCCATCCTAAAGGAAATCAACCCTGAATATTCATTGGAAGGACTGATGCTGAAGCTGAAACTCTAGTACTTTGGCCACCTAATGTGAAGAACTGACTCATTAGGAAAGACTCTGATGCTGGGAAAGATGAAGGCGGGAGGAATAGGGGAGACAGAGGGTGAGATTGTTGGACGGCATCACCAACTAGATGGACATGAGCTTAAGTAAGCTTGGGAGTTGGTGATGGACAGGGAAGCCTGCCGTTCTGTAGCTTATGGGGTCGCAAAGAGTCGGACATGACTGAGCGACTGAACTAACTAAGTTGTCCTTATGGCTTATGTCAATAAAATTAAACCTCCTTTGGGAATCTCTATCAAAAAGTATGTGTTCATTTTTCAAGTATAACTGTTGTAATGTTCCCAATAATGGCTCTATAGCAATGCAAGATCATCAGCTTAAACTACTTTTGAATCATCCAGGGAAGTTTCATTAGGAACAGCTTTGTTATTGTGACAAATACATTTGGATTTTTTCAGCTCTTTCAGAAGTGATCACCAGTAGAAATGGTGTCTTCAGTTAACCTATTCCTTACTACATGAGAGAAGTAGGATTTTCTTTTAGCCACTGATTTCTGGAGAAATTTGGAGATGAACACATTTTCATTTGCCTTTCAGCTGAACTTCTGCTCCTCAGATTTTGACCATCACCTGGGGAAAGTAAGTAGTCACTTCTTTGCACTCACATAAGTGAGCACTCATTGTCCGTATTCTCCCATCTTGCTTCTTTACTTCTGCATTCAGTATTTCTCCCTGACCCAGAATGCATCAGTACTTAAATGCTGACACAATTAAGTGATTAACACAAAACACTTCTCAACTCTTCTTTTCCCCAATTCATTTGCTATTTTTGGAAGACCTTCAAGAAAGATGTTGTGCCTCCACAAAGATCACAGCTAGATAATGAATATATCAAAAAAAAAAAAAAAGAAGGCAAAAATTTTCACATACAGATCCTTGTAAAATAAGAATGACATCTGGATGCCATAAGGTAGATTTTTCATTTGCTGGTAAAATGTCTCTCGGTTCTTCTATTATAGAACCATAAAGCAAGGGATGCTGTTACAATTCACCTGTTCTCCAGAGCAACTCTGTCTAGTCTGGGTCTATGCTTAACCTGCTTTAAGTAAAATGTTAACCAGCAGAGAAGGTTTGGTATTCCCAGTGCAGAAAATTCACATCAGTGACAAGTCATGGTCACTATTAACCACCAAAAGGTGCTTCTTTCCATATGGAATAGATTCTAAGAAATTTTATTTTTCATTTAAAGCTCTGTGAATTATATTCAGAATAAAATAAAAAGAATCTTCTAAGATTCCAAGTGGTCTGAAAAACCCATTTATATGACAGCATAAAGACTGATTGAAGCGTTTTTCCCCTCCCAGGTTTCTGTTCATTTTCAGTCAATGCCTATTTCTTATGATGTCCTGGGACTCCAAGGTGTCGTCCTCAGATAGTAATCTGAACCTGATTTTGCACTTAAGAAGCTACTTCGCTGTACATCAGCATATTTTGCTCTTAAGTCAGGTCTGACAAGGGCACTCCCTGTGATATTCCCCCTGCAGTCAATGCCTCTGGAAACTGCACATTCTCAAGCAGGAAGCTTTTTCATGCTTCTGGGCTGGTGTTTATGTGACTCCCTCAGTTTAAAATGTTCCCACTTCCTCCAATTCTCAAAGAATTTAAATACTTTAAGTCTGACTCAAATGCCATCTCCTTTCTAGAATTCTCCCTCATTCCCCACAATAAGAATGAATTGTTCCTACTTCTGCACTCTCTGCAGCATATTATTTGTCCCTCTATTTTGTACCTATCCATCTTCCCTTTTCTTATACTTAGTTAATTTCACATCTGTTTCCTTTTTCCAGCAGAAACACATAAATACTTCTGGGGATCCCAGATAAAATAGGACAGATGGAAATAAGACTTGGTTGAAACCAAATTCATATTATCCTTTGTTCAAGAAGGCTTTTTGTTTAAACCAATAGTCTAGGTGTTCTTTTGTTTTGTTCTTTGATTTCACATCTAGAATTTTCCAAAGAAACACATTTTTCTTTTCTTTTTTTTTTGGGGGGGGGGTGTAAAATTTCTTTTTTTAATATAAATTTATTTATTTTAATTGGAGGCTAATTACTTTACAATATTGTATTGGTTTTGCCATACATCAACATGAATCCACCACGGGTGTACACGTGTTCCCCATCCTGAACACCCCTCCCACATCCCTCCCCATACCATCCCTCTGGGTCATCCCAGTGCACCAGCCCCGAGCACCCTGTATCATGCATCGAACCTGGACTGGCCATTCGAGGAACACATTTTTCATGTCTCCTGACATTATTTTGCCTCATGCTGTACTGGAGACATTGCAGAGATCAAAAATACAAAGTCCTGTTTTTGAGAGTTGCTCATAACTCGGGAAATCAAGCAAAAATTCCTCTATCCATCTCAGAAAGCCAAAAGCAGGACTCTAACCCAGAAGGACAGCAATTCAAGGATGCTTATTTTATTCTCACCCGCTGACTCTATGACAGAGAAAAGTGTCCTTCCTACAGCCTGTATCCCTCATGATCAACTCCTCTTACAAGTACTGAACACTCTTGACCCCAAATAAACTCTTTACAAAAGCAGATTCCAATCCAAAGAGAAAAAAAACAGCACCTAGAGGCTAAACATACTAAAGACAATATTTGTGTTTTATGCCATATCATGAACATCAAAAATGCAAGGTTATATAAAACCTAGAGTGGACAAAGGAACAGGGCCCAACCCGCCACCCACCTCCTCACTCATTTCTGTAGGGTTTTACTTTTTCCTAGAACCTTCCTCAAATAAACAGCTAATCTGTTTGTATTCCTCAAAGTGAAAGTTGAGACAAAATTTTTCATGGAATTTGTTCATGAGAGATGTTGTTCTTACCTGTGTTCTTACTCTGTAATCACCCCAAGAGCAAATGGTGAGTGTAGAATAGAGTATCAGAGCAGAACACCAAATCTGAGGTGCACAGATACATGCATCTTCCCTATTGACAAAGCACATTATTTTTCTTATAATTGTTTTAGCAACAAAAGCAATCTTTGCACAGTTCTCCTAAACTGGGAAATTCACCTCCTACTCTGTGGTAATTGATCTCTCCATCAACTAAAGAAGGGGCCAAAAAAATCACCTGCTCTCCTGTCACTGATCATGCTACTCCTCCTTCCTTGCCTAATCAAATTCAAGTTCCTTACTTAAAAGAAAAGCAGTGTGAGCTTAGCCTGCGTGCTTCGCCTTTGCTAACTGGCCAGACCACAGGGTAATGCTAATGTTTAGGCAGCCTCTAGGTCAAATTATGAGGTACATTTGGAACATTTGATGTCTACACCCTGTGGAGAATTAGAAGTATCTGCTATGACCTCAGGAAATGTCTGTAGAGGATGTACACTCCCAAATAAAGAGCAAGTCTGAATAAGAGCAAATACTGGAAAGGTATCAAATCATCCAGGTTAACACATTAAATGTAATTGCAATTTCAGTCAAAATACCAATGGAACATTCTTTTTTTTTTTTTTTTACAATTATTCTAAAATTTTCCTGAAAGAATGATCTTTTAAAATATCCAAGAAAAGAGTTTTAAATAATAAGATAAAGATGAAAACAATAAGAGGGAATTCATTCAAGTTATTAAACCATATTATGAAACAATAATAATTTAAACAGTGGTGGAAAGCTTGCAATAAATAGATAAAGTGAACAGAATTTAAAGTTCAGAAACAAAGGCAAGTTCATATAAAATATGGTATATGAAAGGGATCATGGTAAATCACTAGAGACATAATGGCTTATTTAGATACTTAGCTAGATGTAAACAAGAATGTTTTCTTTCCTCATAACACATGAAGTTAAATCCCAAACAAACTCAAGAACTAAACAACAGCACTGTTTTAAAAATCTGGTAGAAAATATGAACATTTTTTAGATCTTGGGACACAGAAGTTCTCAAATATTTAAATATAGAATCAATAAAATATGTTAATAACAGTGACAGATCTGGCAGAAAAAGCAAACCACTGAATGTCAACAATGCCACCCACAAAAATTAAAAGCAAATGGAAAATTCACATACACACACAGATTGTAAAAGAAAATTCATGACAGAAAAAAAGATTTTTTTTAACTATAAAGCACTTCAAAATCAGCAACAGAAATAACAAAAGACCTAAAAATATGTTCAACCTAATTAACAGACAATTCAGAAAAAAAATAAAAAGACTAGATAACAAGATGAATTCTTATCCTTTCTAGGAGTAGATATAAATTTAGACAAGAAAACACTTTTTTTTTGCTAACCAAACTGCAATGACTGAAACAAAATAGGCTCACTGAGGTGCAGGAAAATGGGGGCTTCAAACTACTACTGGAGAAAAGTACAAATGTTTCCTACTTTCTAGGAAGATGGCACGACAAGATGTATCCAGAGCCCCAATACACGTATACTCCTTTACTCATAAAGTCCTCTAAGAAAGTTAATCATAAATTTTTCAAGATTTATATAGTAAATATTAATCACATTATTTATACTTCAAAAGTAAAAATCAATAATAAGAATTAAGTAAATATTATAAAGCCACTTAAAAGGATGCCATAGAATAAAGGTATGGAAAAAAACGTTCATAATATATGGCTAAGTGTAAAAAAGCATATTTTAAAATAGTGGATTTGATTTTGTAAAATCATACACACCCACGAGCATGTGCTTTCATATATGCACACACATACAAAAACTCACTAGAGGGCTATACCTCAAAATGCTATCATTGAATGGTGGGGTTACAAGTAATTTATATTCTCTCCTCTTAGGCTTTTCTGTGTTCATATACACCAAAGAATTTTACGCAGATTTAAGATAATTTTTAATTGAAGAAAATAATATTAAAATCATAAAGACAAAGAGTAAGGTAATTATAATAGAATAAAGTATTTTATCTATGTTTCTCAAGAGACACTTCTCTTTTAAAAATATTCTTACAGTTCTTTAACCACATCCTCCTTAAATTCAAGCACCAAGACACAGTTGGTTGGAAATAGTTGCTGGCAATCGTCAATTTTAATTTAGTTCCTGGAAATCTGCACTTTAACAGCTGGGAAAATGGACAACTGTATATTAGTGGATTCACTTTGTCTTATGAACCTAGGTCTAAATTGCTCATATTTAGCTATTGGAAAGTTCCTGGTATGAGCAGAGGGAGGTTTAGAATTTAACGATGTCAACAGCATTAAAAAAAAAAAAAAAAAAATCTCTAGTTTAATCTGCCCCAGAGGAGACGGAGGGAAAAAGAAAAAAAACTCAACCTTGGCAACTCCAGGGCATTTTCTATAACTAGACACATATAACTCTCCTGGAATGAAATGGATGTTTAATCCATTTTCCTTCCCTGTGCTTTTAGTCTACTGTTGCATCCAAGTCTTAAAGCATTTCTACGGCTAGTTGTCAGCAATAGCACCAGACTTAGACTGGCCTGGAATGGCCTGCAGAGTGGTGAAGCAGAGACTCAACTCCCAAATATCCTCCACTTAGGAGAAGATCATGAAATATCCCGAGACCCTTGGGTTCTTTGAGAACCACATGTTCTAGGACAAGCTATTCAACATCCCTGTGTCTCAATTCTTCCTCCAAAAGATAGGGACAGTAATTCCAATGCTAGGAAGATCCAACAAGGAATAATCTTTACAAGAAGGAGACAAAATGGTTTAGGGAGAAAAAAGCTGTACAAATGTCCTGCCATTTCAATAATGCTACACTGAGAAAGCCATTGGTTTTAGCATACTGAGACTGGAGAGTCTTCACTGGGCATCCTCAAAGGTTAGCAACTTCAGGAATGACCTTTCTGTTAGACGTTTGCAGCCACTGGATTGTGCTGACAAAGGGGGTTGGAAAAGAAGACTTCTTACAAAACCAAAACCTAACGAGAACTGAAAAAAAGAACAATCCACGCTTCTACCCTATGTCCTCTAATATCTACTCTTTTAACCATGATGGCAGAAAAAGTACAAATCAACTAACTTATTCAAATGTGCACCGCCAGAGTCATGTATTTTTCCTTCAGTGATTTTCCTGGTAATTCTTTTTCCTCTCACATCTGTCCTCTTGTCCTGGGTAATATCTCTTTCCTGTCCAAGCTCACTCACCCTTAACTTTCTTCACTTCTTGACATTTCTGCAGAGTAAACCACAAGCACAATTAAAATGAAAAGCTTATAAACAAAGATAATCATGTCTACTGAAGAAAAGAAAAGAACTGAGGAGGGATGCTCCTCGACAGTTTTTCTGTGTTGAGACTGACTTAGTGGGTGACCTGGGCTAGGAGACTTGAAGATATATTCATTAAATACATGCCCTTATCACTTTAGGAGAATCTTAGCAGTATGTCCAATCAAAGAATCTAAAATACTACATCTCTGGTCTTACAATGACTTGCTATTATGGCACCCCACTCCACTACTCTTGCCTGGAAAAATCCCATGGACGGAGGAGCCTGGTAGGCTGCAGTCCATGGGGTC
>NW_011494831.1:1661672-1666097 GCF_000754665.1 Bison bison bison
ACTGAGCGACTTCACTTTGACTTTTCACTTTCATGCATTGGAGAAGGAAATGGCAACCCACTCCAGTGTTCTTGCCTGGAGAATCCCAGGGATGGGGAAGCCTGGTGGGCTGCCGTCTATGGGGTCGCACAGAGTCGGACATGACTGAAGCAACTTAGCAGCAGCAAGGGAAATGTTATAGGAGCATGCTCACAGTTTTTCCCAACAGCTGTCCACCAACAGCGCAACCATTCTTATCACACGTGTATTCTTTCACTAACATTTTTCCAAAGAGATGAAAGAAAAACAAAAAATTCATCCATTTGCTTTTTTCAAATAACTATAAACCCACAATGACATTTACATTCAATATGGGAGAGGTATAAAGAATAGGGCTCTAAATATGGGCTTTGGTGTTTGGTTTTAAGTGTTGATTCCATCACTTGCTAGCTGTATTTGTTTCCAAGGGTTGCTGTAACAGATTACCACAAATGGGGTGGTTTATATAACAAATTATTTTCTCACAACTCTAGAAGCCAGAAGTCTAAGATCAAGGTGTTTCCAGAGGTGCTTTCTTCAGGAGATTCTGAGGGCGAATCCATTTCGTGCCTCTTAGCTTCTGCTGATGGCCAATAATCTTGGATGTTTCTTGTCTTGTAGATGCAGCACGCCAGTCTCTGCTGCCATCTTCATATGGCCTCCTCTGTGTGAGACACAAATATCTTTCTCCTTTCTTCTATAAGGAGGATGGTTGTTGGATTCAGGGTCCACCCTAAATCAAGGGGGCTTCCTAAGTAGCTCAGATGGTAAAGAATCTGCCTGCAATGCAGAAGACCCAGGCTCAATCCCTGGGTCGGGAAGATCCCCTGAAGAAGGGCATGGCAACCCATTCCACTATTCTTGCCAGGAGAATCCCATGGACAGAGGAGCTTGGCAGGCTACAGTCTATGGGATCGCAAAGAGCCAGACACAACTGAAGTGACTTAGCACATATACTAAATCTAGGATGATAATCATGTCAAGATCCTTGATTTAATTACATCTACAAAGACCTTATTTCTAAATAAAGTCACATTCACAAGTACTGGGCATTAGGACTTGGACATATCTTTTTGAAACTACCATCTTTCCCACTCCACCAGCTGTGTGACCTGCTGTGTCACCTTTAAGCCTCAATTTCCTTATCTATAGGGTAGGGATACTAATTACAATATTGTAGAATCCTGTGGAAGTCGCTCAGTCATGTCCAACTCTTTGCAACCCCATGGACTAGAGCCCACCAGGCTCTAGTCCATGGGGTTTTCCGGGCAAGAATACTGGAGTGGGTTACCATTCCTTTCTCCAGAGGATCAAACCTGGGTCTCCTGTACTGCAAGCAGATTCTTTACCATCTGAGCCACCAGAGAAGCCCAATCGTAATCAAGCTTAAGTAAGATAATAGTTATAAAGTGCTTCATTATAAAGTGTATATTGCTTGATTTCTAGTAAACACTCAATGATTGTCAGCTGCTGATATTATTAGTATTATCATTATTTCACTATTAAGCTTCTTGCAAGATTTAGAGATAACAAAGCACAAATATTTTCCCAACAGTCTTATCTCCAGGAAAGGATGGATGCACATTGACTATAGACCTGGCTTTAACTTTTGTAACTCACCAAGTCCTTAATATTATTAAGTACATGGTTGCTGAGACCCTGAGATTATAGGGTACAGACTACAGCTGATACCTGCTGTGCTGATATAGATGTAGAGATGGGCTTTCTACTCTGGAAAATAGTAGGAGGTTCCTCAAAAGGAGTTGCCATATCATCCAGCAGTCGCATGCCTGAGCACGTATCTGGGACAAAACTGTAATTCAAAAGAACACATGCCCCTCTATGTTCATAGCAGCACTACTCACAATAGCCAAAACTGGAAACAACCTAACTGCCCACTGACAGATGAATGGATAAAGAAGATATTACATATATGCAAAGGAATACCGTAAAAAAAAGAGTGAAATAATGCTATCTGTAAAAACCTGGACGGACTTAGAGATGATCACACTAAGTCAGTCAGAAAGATAAATACCACATGATAACACTTATATGTGGAATCTAAAATATGACACAGATGAACCTATCTGAAACAGAAACAGACTCACAAAAACAGAACAAACTATGGTTGCCAAGGGGGATGAGGTGCAGGAGAGCGATGAATCGGAATTTGGGGATTAGCAGATGCAAACTATTATATATAGAATGGATAAGCAACAAGGTCCTACTGTATAGCACAGGGAATTCTATTCAATAGCCTGTGATAAACAATAATGGAAAAGAATATAAAAATGTATATTTATGTCTAACTGAATCATGCTGCTCTACAGCAGAAATGAACACAACTATACTTCAATAAAATAATTTTTTTAAAAAGACTGGCTTTCTTTTTCCTTTTCAAAACCAGCCTTCTCTCCTATCCTCTCTTCTGGAACTTCCCAAGAAAATAACAAGTAAAGAGATGCTATCGTTCTAGGATTTCTGAGAGGATGCTTATGCTAAAGTTTTCCACTCTGACAAGTGAAGCATCACTTAAAATCCCTGGCCACCAATGTGACATTAGACAGAGGCAGCAGCAGGAAACTTTCTACTAATATTTCCCACTCCCTCTAGTTTCCCATCACTCTTCTACATGAAAGTGAAAGTCAATCAGTCATGTCCAACTCCTTACGACCCCATGGGCTATACAGTCCATGGAATTCTCCAGGCCAGAATACTGGAGTGGGTGGCCTTTTCCTTCTCCAGGGGATCTTCCCAACCCAGGGATCAAACCCAAGTCTCCCACATTGCAGGCAGAATCTGTATCAGCTGAGCCACAGGGAAGCCCAAGAATACTGGAGTGGGTAGTCTATCCCTTCTCCAATAGATCTTCTTGATCCAGGAATCGAACTGGGATCTCCTGCATTGCAGGTGAATTCTTTACCAACTGAGCTATGAAGGAAGCCCCTTACTCTTCTATACTTTGACTCATTAGAGTACATGAAGGTATAAATTATAGATTAGATGCAAAATTCATTCTTCCCACAGTGTCAGCCACCACCAGCAGAAGTCAGTATTGTCACAAAATGGGAATGAATTCCAAAGGAATCAATTAAAACACCAAGGGCAGTATTGTAACATGGAAGCAGCTTTATATTTTACTATAAGTTAATCATTAAAGTGATGTTGCCTATAAGCTTAAAATACACATAATGACCTATCTCTGAGAACCCTGCCTCCCAGGCAATGAGAATTAAGCTAATTGTTTAGCTTACAGGAAAGTTCCTAACCAGGACCATATGTGAATGACTGCAGAAAGGAAGAAATTAACACATCCCCTCTGGAGGCTGATGGGGACCAGGATATGTCTGAAGAAGCCTGAATCCTAACTCAGGCAAGATGGCTCTTTGGGACATGAGCTCACCATCTCTTCGGTTTGCCAGCTTTCTGAACAGAGTCACTGCTCCTTCCCCTAACAACTCAATTTATTAGCCTGTTGGGTGGCAAGCAGTAGGAGCTTGGGCTCTATAACAAACAAAATAAGAATGAATTTCAAAGAAATTGATTAGAACACTAAGTGCAATATTAATGAATAGAATATCTATCAGAGTAATGTGGTAGGCATTACAAAGAAACACAAATAAGAACTGAGTACAGCAAAAATGTGTCACCATACCGTGTTTTGTAGTCATTTAAAATATGTAAAACTTTTCTCAGAATTTTCTCCTAAGTCCTTACTTTTGTTTACTTATCTACAGGACAGAATACCTAGCAGGTAGAGGTTTTGTTCACAAGATTGAACAAGATACACATCCACAAATAACTGGTTGTTGAGTTCCAAACTTCCATTCCATTTACTGAGTAGTTTCATATATTTGGTCAAAACAGCTTCCCCAAATTTTATGTAGATGTGATCTTCAACATATGTACATGTATTAATTAATTTTACTCCAAACCTTTAAGGATTCATTTAAATAAAGCCTAGTGAAAAGGTTAATAACAAAAGCTTAACACAATAAAAAGTCAGAATTGGGTAGGGAGAGAATTTTTTATTTTTTAAATTCTTAAATAAACAAACAAACAAAAAACATATAAGGAGGCTCTCTGCTGCCACACTGCAAGCTTTGAAAGGGTTTAAAGTGAAAAGCTCTTAGGAGGTTTCTGACTTAAAAAAGAAAAGATATATTTTTAGTGCCTAAGATCCAAAGATGTGAAGATAAGGGAAAACATAAGCCGTTTCTTTGTTTGGATTTAGCTGCATTTTTTTTTTTTTTTTCTTTCTGAAATCTGCTCTATTTGGAGTTGACAGGGTGAATGAGTGGTCCTGCTGGTCTGGTGGTTACATGATCCTATGCAAAATGCAGATGGCAGGAGAAGTCATTCCCCATATGCCCTGGCTTGGACCATCCCCCGTGCTCTCTACAGAAA
>NW_011494831.1:1666197-1666751 GCF_000754665.1 Bison bison bison
AGCCACCACCAGCAGAAGTCAGTATTGTCACAAAATGGGAATGAATTCCAAAGGAATCATTAAAACACCAAGGGCAGTATTGTAACATGGAAGCAGCTTTGTATTCTACTATAAGTTAATCATTAAAGTGATGTTGCCTATAACTTAAAATACACATAATGACCTATCTCTGAGAACCCTGCCTCCCAGGCAATGAGAATTTTTTTTTTTTTTTTTTTTTTTTTTTCTAGGTAATGAGAATTAAGCTAAAATACCTTTGTTTAGCTTACAGGAAAGTTCCTGACCAGGACCATATGTGAATGACTGCAGAAAGGAAGAAATTAACACATCCCCTCTGGAGGCTGATGGGGACCAGGATATGTTTGAAGAAGCCTGAATCCTAACTCAGGCAAGATGGCTCTTTGGGACATGAGCTCACCATCTCTTCGGTTTGCCAGCTTTCTGAACAGAGTCACTGCTCCTTCCCCTAACAACTCAATTTATTAGCCTGTTGGGTGGCAAGCAGTAGGAGCTTGGGCTCTATAACAAACAAAATAAGAATGAATTTCAAAGAA
>NW_011494831.1:1666851-1672144 GCF_000754665.1 Bison bison bison
AGAAAGGGATCATTACATCCAACTCTGTGGTCAGTGGCAAAACGATTTGTTGAACTGCCCCAAAGCACAGAGCTTGGCCTACTGATGAACTGACAATTCAAGGGGTCAAACAAACGATTTTGTGTTTTCTTCCCAGGAAAAAAAGAATTTTAATTCTGGAATTCTGATGAACCCATTATGGAAACTGAAATCTAAGATAGTAATACAATGAGTGACTACAACTCTGGAGTGACAGAATCGTGAAATACAAAGGGAAATGATGTCCCGGATCCAAATATGCAACCAGAAATTGAATTGTCACAACTCCTTTTGTATGAGGGCAGCTTTGCCTCAATATTTAAGCAGAAGCAAAACCTTGGCTGTATGTTCCCTTTTGGAAAGTCACCCCAGCTCCACACAGTTATCTAATACTAAATCTTCTTCTAGAAAATAAAGTGAGAATCACTGTACTGATTTCCAACTAAATGCTAAATGCACATCCAGAACCAAAGTTGTGTCTAGCGCTTAAAACATTCAAAAAACAAATACTAAGCTGTTTGACATACTTCTTCAAGATGTTGGCCTTTTGGAAATCTTGGGGAATGCTATGACAAGAATCAAAGTCAGAAACACATGTAGCGTCCATCTTTTTTAACAGAAAATTCACAGAATCTTCAAAGGACAGAAACAGAGGGGAAAATAGAGCTGTGGAAGTCAAAATGAAGTGGGTCGACTCATTCAAAGAGAAGGACAGAAATTCATAGATGATCAAGGAACAGATTTTTTTTTCTCTCCATCTTATCACATTCAAGCTCCTTGCTAGGTTTTGAGTTTGGAGAACAAACATCAGTCACACTCTCCAAGAAATATTGCCATCAAGAGAAGTCTATGCCTTCATTTGGAACTTCAGAAGATTACAGGTTTGCCAGAAGTCCCTGTACTATCTTGAATACGCTGACACAAGTAAGTGATTAATATCTCAGCAGATACAAAGTCTAGGCCAGTAGTGTATTTAGTCCATTTCTCACGCTCCGTCTCACCAGAGAGTCCTTTTGGACCTTTCCCTCACTGCCTCCAAGAGGGGTATAAAGATATAGACAATTATCCCTTTGGGGACTCTGGAAAATCAGAGAAAAAATAATTAGAAGTTAAATGAAATTAGAGGATATCCTTAGTCATGGTAAAGGACATGAAATACTTCACTACCAAGGATTTCAATCTTCTAGGGATCAATGAACCCCAAATGGCGTCTAAAAAGACTAGTTGACAGTTCTGTTTTTTTTTAATGTAATGATAGCTTGTGTCTGTTCACACAGAGTGTATGCCTTTCCATTTTGAAGATTTGGGGATGAGAAGAGTAACACAAAATGCAGCATGGACCACGAATGAAAATTGCTTTGGACATGCAAACCCAGGAGATGCCAGGCTCTGACACTCCTATTTCTTTCTTTGATCTGACTCTTCAAACATGATCCATGTACTGGCAAGTTTCTCTCAAGTCCCTGGTAAGCTTCAAAGTAAACCTCTGGTTTACTTGGCCCCAAGATCTCTACATTGGCTTTCCAACCCATTGTTTTTATGTATGAATAAGAAAAGACTATTTAGTGGTCATGCTACATATGGTTTTCATATTGTCCCTTAATCACTCAGTTTGAAAGTAAATCGAAGAGGAATGGAGTTAAAGTTCTTGGGATTGGGGTGAGAGCTTCAGACTCCTATAAGGCAACATTAATGTGTAGAGCATTTAATGCAATTCTGGAACATCTGCAGGGCAGCTGTCTTATGTAGCCCAAGTTCACACTAACCTTTCATTACGTGTCCCCACAGAATGAAAAACATATATGTGGGGGTGGGGCTGGGAGGGGAAGTGTGTGCATGTGTGTGTGTGTGTGTATAATTGATGTTGCTTAAATTAAAAACAATGACAAATGACTTGAGCCTGTTTTAAAAATCTGACTATGAATACTCACCAGGGATACATGAGTAATTATTAATGACTAAAGAAGTTTGTTCTCCATGTATGCTAGAAAAGAGAAATTATCAATTGTCTTCAAGGCAAGATAAAACAGCTATATGATTCAAATATCCAGCTAAGCCGGAAAAGCCTGACTAACCTGAAGGATGAGCCTGTCTGAATATCTGCTCAGGGTCTATGGTAATCTCAGCTCCTTTTCTCCCTCTTAGTCTTGGCCTCTCTGTGGGTAGAGACCCACCACTCAAGACCACATCTTGGTTTCTCCTCCCAAGTTTCAGTCTGTGGCCATGTAACTCTGCTGCTGCTTTTGATTCTGTCTCTCCAGCTAATCATTCAGCAGAGTTGTTGCCCCCAAAACACCCACCCTCTACCTTTAGAATGATCAGAACCTTTCTATAACCTGTTGATTCTTATTTTTCTCATGCTCTCCCCAATTCAGGAAATACCAAATTAAATAGGATTCCTTACTGTAGGATTCCTCAAAGCCTTCACCTTGCCAAAGTGTATTATGGATCCAGGAGGGATAAAGCAGGTTTGGTCCAGTTGGCTCTTTCCCTGGGGCTTAAACAATTTTTTAACTCATAAAATAAAATTGACTTGTGTTTATTTTTTTCCTACCACTCAAAATATTTGAATGTTTGAGTCAGCCCTCCATAATAATAGAGCAATAATAGAGCATTCATAGAGTACTTAAAGGATGCTATGGAAAATTCAGAAAAAAATAGTTCATCTAATTTTGAGGAATGTGAAATATTAATACTCAAGCCATTTCTGAAAATTTGCTATTTTGTTCATGCAGATCCTTTATGAAGAATAAAAGTAAAAATAAAGGTAAAAATTATTTTTGTATTTTATTCTTTTTAATTTTATTCAATTGCTGTCACTTACAAGTAAGAAAAATGTCTTTCAAAGGCTTCCCAATATCAGCTATGTCAAGAATGGCAGGGCATACCTAGGCAGTGTCACCAAAATAAAAAGGAAAGATACAAATCTACTAAATACCTAGACAATGAGTCAATCAGGATTGAGTGCCTTGAGCTGAAACAAGCAGGGGTGGAAATGACTAAAATAAAGGACAGCCAGGCTACTGAAGTAAATTACAGCTGGTAATGAAATTAAACTCTTAAATTCAAGGTTTTTAAAATTTGTTTTGGGGTGAGTGTGTATGTGGGTTACGTAAAGGGCATAGGTTTGGAGGTAAGGTTTTCAATGGTACAGACACAAACAGGCTGGAAATTTTTAGTCAAATAAGTGCGGAGTGGAGAGCGCATCCAGATGGAAAATTAAAATTAAGTTTAAAAACAACCTAAGGGATCCAAAGGCCTGCAAAAGGAATATTCTATGACTGGAGAACATGGCTAAGACATACATAACTTCATCACTATGCAGATCGTACAATATTTCTTGTGCAGCCTAATAAAATGTGCCCAAAGATAGCATTCTAAGCTACACAGAAAATACCAAAGCCCAGACATACTTCACTGCCAGTCTCTGGGCAGGCTGGCTTAAGGCAAGATGTTCTGGAACACCTGGTTGGCTGGCAGACTGTCCCTGACTGCAGCATTTGAGGACCAAAAAGGCATTTATTTCAGCTTCTCTGATCCTTTCATATGGTAAAGAAGCAATCAAAGAATACTGGCTTTATTTTTTTTAAAGCACTGGTTTTGATCCACTTGAAAGGAAATGGTGGGGGTTCTAGGAGAGAAGAGGAGTAATGTGTTTCACAGCTTCAAATCAAGCGCTGTTGGAAAAAATGTCCAGAAAGCAATTCAGAGTGAAAATATTTGCTTTCTGGCTAAATAGCCAGTAGCTTTTTATTGCAAAATGGAAATAAACAGTCCTCCTCATTTATACCAAAAAAGGGCAATCTACAAATAGCCCAAATCCCAAAATAAAGGTATTGCCCAACAGACTACAACATGATTCACTGAGGTCTTGACTTCAATTTCCTCAATGGTTACAGTACATAGATTGGAGTGGGCTGGAGTTGTGATTAATAAAAGTCTCAAGTATTCTCAGTTTTACCCCATAGGGTCATGGCCAGTGGATCTGTGCCTTTCACTTTGTTAATTGGACAGATGCCCTCTCTCCTTTATAGTGCCCTGGGATGTTAAAACCCATGTCCAGACAATATGCAATGACAGTAATAACAAATTAAATGAGAGATATTTCTACGAAACTGTTCTATTTAATGGCAAATAGCTTACAAAAGAGAGGATGAAAAATAGACACAAAGTCAATGATGTTTACCATGAGAAAATAAAAGATAATGAGGAAAATGGCAGGTATAGTAATTCCTTTCTATATTTCTAAAATAGCATTCACTCATTTGACAATGTATTGAATACCTACCACAATGGCACTGGAGATATGGAGAAGAGTAAAAAGCTAGTGGAGGTGATGGAATTCCAGTTGAGCTATTTCAAATCCTGGAAGATGATTCTATGGAAGTGCTGCACTCAATATGCCAGCAAATTTGGAAAACTCAACAGTGGCCACAACACTGGAAAAGGTCCGTTTTCATTCCAATCCCAAAGAAAGGCAATGCCAAAGAATGCTCAAACTACTGCACAATTGTACTCATCTCACATGCTGGTAAAGTAATGCTCAAAATTCTCCAAGCCAGGCTTCAGCAATACATGAACCGTGAATTTCCAGATGTTCATGTTGGTTTTAGAAAAGGCAGAGGAACCAGAGATCAAATTGCCAACATCTGCTGGATCATGGAAAAAGGAAGAGAGCTCCAGAAAAACATCTATTTCTGCTTTATTGACTATGCCAAAGCCTTTGACTGAGTGGATCACAACAAACTGTGGAAAATTTTGAAAAAGATGGGAATACCAGATCACCTGACCTGCCTCTTGAGAAACCTATATGCAGGTCAGGAAGCAACAGTTAGAACTGTACATGGAACAACAGACTCGTTCCAAATAGGAAAAGGAGTACGTCAAGGCTATATATTGTCACCCTGCTTATTTAACTTATATGCAGAGTAAATCATGAGAAACGCTGGGCTGGAAGAAGCACAAGCTGGATTCAAGATTGCCGGGAGAAATATCAAGAACCTCAGATATGCAGATGACACCACCCTTATGGCAGAAAGTGAAGAGCAACTAAAAAGCTTCTTGATGAAAGTGAAAGTGGAGAGTAGAAAAGTTGGCTTAAAGCTCAACATTCAGAAAACGAAGATCATGGCATCCGGTCCCATCATGGGAAATAGATGGGGAAACAGTGGAAACAGTGTCAGACTTTATTTTTCTGGGCTCCAAAATCACTGCAGATGGTGGTTGCAGCCAGGAAATTAAAAGACACTTACTCCTTGGAAGGAAAGTTATGACC
>NW_011494831.1:1672455-1685955 GCF_000754665.1 Bison bison bison
ATGAGATGGCTGAATGGCATCACTGACTTGATGGACATGAGTTTGGGTGATCTCCGGGAATTGGTGATGGACAGGGAGGCCTGGCGTGCTGTGATTCATGGGGTCGCAAAGAGTTGGACACGACTGAGCGACTGAACTGAACTGAAAATGTCATCACTTTGTCAGGAAGACAGAAGTCAAGATGCTTATGTGTAAACACTGATGTTTTATATCTAAATAGCAGTTGAAAGGTCCCAGAGCCTTTTCAGCCACAGTATCTCACTTGGTCCTGATAAGAACCACTAGTTATAAGAATAGTCAAGGCAATATAAGAGAATACAGAGTCAGAACGATGGAGTTTCTTTCCAACCTTCTGCACATAAGAATGAGATCTGAAATTTGATCTCAGATCTCCTGTTCCATCCTCTATCTAGAAAACTAAAAATAAGCTAGGTAATAAGAAGTCTTTTCACGTTCAATCACTCCAAATATAGCTGTTTCTCTCGATCCCATACTATGCAAGTTCCCTCTTGCCCTGGAAGCCAAGTCATGATAAAAAGAATGATCTCAGACTATCTCAACTACACATGAGACAAAAATCTTCATCAGAGCAAGCATAACACCCTGAGGAATTATTCACAGTGACTAATATGACAAATAAAGAATTTGGAAATCTAAATTGTGAATGTTGCCCATGAATTCATCCCCTGAAGTCATATTTAGTAAGAATCTACTATGTCCCATGTGCTTCCCAGGCACAAGGGCTTTAAGACTGATGAAGACTGTCAAGCTCTCTATTTTCATGAGAAGGAAACAATAAGCAAGAGACAAATGAGTACAATAATTGCAGTTGGTGTTAGTGCTTTTAAAAATAGTCTGATGAGGTGATAAGATGAAGAAAAATTGGAAGGGGAGGGTAGGATGTTAGATCAGATGGTCCTGGAAGGTGTCTTTGCAAAAGTAACACTTGAGCTGAGAATGTGAAACTTCCAGGATATGGAAACCTGGGACAGAGCACTTTCACCTGAAGGAGCAGCAAGGGCAGGTCAGGGAGTAAATGAGCCTGAAGCACATCATAGTGAATAAGACAGTTGGTCCAAGAGGAGGTTGGAGGCCAGCGTGGACAGGTCCTTGGAAGCAGTGGTAAAAAGATGGGATCTCTTTTCTAAGGGTAATGTGAATTCACTAGAGGATTTAAGGGAATAAAGTTATCTGATTTCAGCAAATTATTCATGAAATGAATCCTAGAACCTCCAAATACTGGGAAAGATGCTCTTGAGTAATCATCTGGCATATTATTTGCCTGATGATGGAAATGTATCTGAATAACTAGCACAAGCATGGTGGGGCAGTCACAGGCGCCACTCTGATTCAGAGCCTTGCTATCTACTTATGGAACCCACAGATTTGCAATGTGGTCCTTGTACAAAAGATCTCAGGCAACCATGAAGAGTGAGTCCAGGGGGAGCCCTCGTGGACTCAGTCTGGCATTTATCACAGCCACGGTTGCAGAGGCAAGTTTGTGAAGCTGAGTTGACACACAGCAGGAACATGCAGGCATTGTTTTCTGGGGTTTCTTCTTCCATATTGTCTCCCAGGAAACAGATTCAGTGACACAATCCTTTTCTCCATTTCTAATTTCCGCCATCAATGGCCAGTGATTATCTAAATGGGATTTCTCAAGTATGTCTTCAGTGTATTGAGGCTGAAGTAGTAGGCGTAAAGCATGTTTTTAAGCAAGAACTACCTTCCGTATAATGATCAATTCTTTCACTTATCCAGCCTGTCATCTGTTACCCGTAAGCAGTTCCACATGCATTGGTTTATATTTGAGATACGAGACTATTCAGCCATGGCATCCATTTGGTAACATCAGGCACATGTTTTAAACATGTTTAACATTATTGCCCTATTACATCTTGCCACAGAGCACTCCTTCCTAAGAATACAATGCTTTTTGTGAATACCACCTCATTAATCCTGGGAGAGGCAGTGACTATCATTCTCTCTGTATTCTACCAATAAGGAAAAACCACTGAGAGATTCAGAGTGAGCCAAGATGATGAGCAGCTACTTAATGGCAGAATGGTGAATGAATTCCTGGTTCTACTTGAGCTGATGCCATTACATTCTGCCCCACCTACCCTGGACCAATACGTGAAGCACTAGCAAATAAACTACCTAACATCCATCCATAAACTTCACATGCTGGAGTCTTTACAATCCTAAAGAATCTGTTTGAGTCCCTACCATTCTGGAAGCTGTTTTCTTTATCAGGCAGGTTTCATTCCTTTCAGGTTCATGCTCTAGTTTCCAACCACATTTACAAACAATAGGCACAGTCATTCAGGCTCTGAATTCAAGATCATAGGCTCCCTTCAACATTTTTACGGCTGTGTTGGACACTCATAGGGTTCTGGATGGACCAGGCACTTCAACTTAGCATAAGTCTCTGTTTTTAAACTAATCAAAACAACCCTGTAAAACTTTGAAGCAGTTCATGACTTGGATTGTTTTAATTAATGCTGGGTTTTAGTAAACTCTGTTTGTTAGAAATTTGAAATTCTAGAATTTTGCTATCTTATGTCTTAAAATGAAGTTAAGAGATTCTTTCCAGTCTTGAATATCCTAAAAGTTACTGTTGATGTCTATGGTGCCAAGCTTTGAGTATGAATTTTTTCAGCTTTTGATAAAACTCATGATGACAGCTACCCTTTGTGGCTTGTGGAAAAGCAAAGGAAATACACAAAGAAGACCTCAGATCTAAAATTATTTGGTGGGTAACTGTGAATTTGATAACTGTGAGAAGCAAATCACTTCCATGCATACACCAATTAACTGTAGTTGCTTTTTTCTGTCATTTTGTACCATTACCACATTTCTACAATTACTATTGACTTCTTTTTTCAGTGAGAAAAAATGAACAATTAGAAATTCCTATGTTGGACAAAAGTAATTGGAGAACAATGAGTCAGTCAAAGCCATCTCCCTCTTGTTCTTCTCTTAATCCTCAAGTAATTAATATCTATGGCATTTTTCAGTGTACCCAACCATCTGGGCCCATGAACTGACAAAAATATTCATTAGTCTCTTATCATAGAAGTCCTATTCACCTTGTTCCAAAGCCACAAGCACATTCTCATGTGAGTTTTCCATTTTCTTGGATTTCATCGAGTTGCAAAAGACCCACTTGATGCTAGTGCCTGAATTCCAGTACTTTACTACTGTACACAGATGCTCACTCCAAGTCTTTTCATGTGCATTATGCTTTGAATATACACTTAGCAGCTAATTGCCTTCAGGGAAAAGATTCAGGTGAGGATGCATGGGGCCTCTCTCTCTCTCAACATTTTCCTCTTCCCATTCTCCTTTCTACACAATATTGAGGAATGTTCAGAGGCTTGTGTTAAAGGTAGCCATGCTCATGTCTGGATTTTTTCCTAGACAGGAGTTTCCTAAAAAGATTATCCCACCAAATTACTAATACTTAAAATTCATAAAAGTGGAACAAAATGTTACAGCCACAATGTAAATGTGAGTTCTTAGGAAAAGATAACCCATAACTGAAAGACAAACGAAAATGTAAATATAATATCTGACAGGAGAGATAATGGGATTTAGGATCAGGAAACTAGGTTCAAGCCTCAATTCTGCCACTTTCTATCTGTGTGAATCTGCACAGATGATGTATCCTGAATCTCAGGTTGTTTGCAAAAAATGCAATATAGTTACCTTTATAGAGATTTTACAATTTAGGAGAGAAGGAAATTCATCCATAAAACTAATCTAATCAGCATTGCCAAATACAATGATCAATTTTTAGTTTTCATCTACTTCATCCACTAATCGTATTTGATATTAAGGGCCCCTCCCGCATCCTTGATATATTTTTTCACTTGGCCTCCTGGAAACCACACCCTCATTGGTTACCATCATCCTACATCAGTTGGTTGATCCTTCTCTGTCCTCTTTGCTGCTTCCTCCTTAGCTTTCTGGCATCTTAACATTTAAGTGCTCCAGGGCTCATGTTTTAAGAGGCTGAAGCCAAGCTCCTCAAACATTCAGAACCAGCAAGAGATCAAAGACAACTCTGGGGCAGGGAGAAGAGCTGGTTGGCCTGTGTGAGGATGAAGCTCTGCTCATTGATGGATGCATGCAGAGCTTCACTGGTGAAAAGAGTGGGATGTGACCATACGGTCTAAATTATCCAGAATAACTTTTACTTTAAATAGTCTGACCTGCATGAACAAATATATATTGCAGGCTTGACCTTCGTTCAATGAGGAGGCCTTAGACACATGTCAGTGCCCCAGCTTACAACTAACAAATGAAACATCTCAAAACTTCTCTCTTACCAAAAGGATTTATGTCAGATTTACAGACTAAGAATTGAGGGGCTGAGTTTAGAATTGAAGTGGTGGCCTGGGCAAGAGGGTGATGGCAATTCAACCCAAGGCCTCCAAAATGTAGATATTCCTTGAGGTGGAGCAAGAAATCTTGGATACACATGGAATGTGTGTTGGGTAGTAGCCAATTTACATACTAGATTTCTAATCAAGATGTATTAATTCTTCAGAAATGCTGTTCTTTTACTCTGTCTTCCAGGGACAACTCAGCTCTACAGGTTTTAAAATATTCCTTGGGAGCATTATTTCTGTATTAAATTCCAGATAACTCAGCCATTAAAAAAATAAAATAAAATGAAATCCTGTTATTTGCAGCAACATAGACAGAACTTGAAGGTATTATGTTAAGGGACATAAGTCAGAAGGAGAAAGACAACTACTGCATGATTTCACTCACATGTGGAATCTAAGAAAAATGAAAAATAAAACAAAAACAAACTCAGACACTAAGAACAGGTTAGTGGCTGACAGAAGGGAATAGAACTGTGCAGTGATGGATGGTAACTAGACTTGTAGTGGTGATCACTTTGTAGTGTATATACATGTTGAATTATAATGCTATATATATGAAAATTATAGAATGAAAATAAAATCAAAAAAAAAAAAAAAAATCCAGATAGAGTGCAAGAGAGTAACAGGTCCAACAACAATAAATAAACTAATATTCTACCTACTTTATGCCTAACTTATGTAATTTACAAATGGCTCTCTCCAATGATCCCCATTGTAACAAGAACATACCAGTATGATCCAATTTTATAATGAATCAATCGACATTCAGAGAATAGTTAAATCAATTGCCCAAGGTTGTTCAACCAGTGGTGAAAACAAGATGCCAACAGACAACCTGACTCATTACCCATAGGTCCACTTACACCATGGAGCCTGGGTCATCGTCTAAGGCAGAGCTGTCACATGACTTTGAGCTAGTCTTGCCACTGCCCTGATGAGTATTCTGCATTAATATATACGAAAACAACAAAGGGACAGATATATCATTATATTAAAGGTTTGTCCATCTTCATGCAGTAATTGGCCCTTTTAGTATTTCAGTGCCATAAGTCACCCATTACATGGCTATTACTAAGTCAGTCCCACCAAAGACCATTAATGTCAGAAAGACCTGATACTTCATCACTAAACCATCTCCAAGAATGTTTAACACCTTGTCTGGGGCTGCATTTAATGACTACAATTATAGGGCAAGGATGACATGCAAACTGTCCTTAAATCTTATTCTAACATAACCAAACAAAACATCAACTTGATTAAGGGCTCCAGGACATTGGGTAAAAGCTACTGCCATGTGTTTTTAGGCTTCAAAGACTAATAGTTAAAGTGCTCACCATCACAAGAGGACAAAAATACATACCAGCTGCTCAGCTTTGCCTAAGCCTGTGAACTCAAGATGAAAAGAATCAAAGTAATCAGGCCTCAATAAACAAAAGCCTGGCTCAACATTAAGAAGCCCCCACTAAGGGGGCAGGACACCTCTAGGCTCTAGGTGCTTTGGGGCTTCTGGTATGGAAACATTTACTAAGAGAGTAGTATTATTTCACCAGCTGTGAGATGCTGTTAACCTCTGCAGTGTTTGAACTCCACTTGTTTGTTCTTGCCTCTGAATTTGCTTTCCTTTCCACTAAGCATATCTGGTTCCTCCTCTCCATACTGGAAAAAAAAAAAAAATGGACCTGATTGATCCTCCTTTAAAGCCTCTTTGGGCTTCCCTTGTGGCTCAGCTGGTAAAGACTCCATCTGCAATGCAAGAGACCTGCGTTCAATCCCTGGGTTGGAAAGATCCCCTGGAGAAAGGAAAGGCTACCCACTCCAATATTCGGGCCTGGAGAATTTCATGAGCTGTATAGTCCATGGGGTTGCAAAGAGTCAGACACGACTGAGCAACTTTCACTTTCAATCAAAGGATGAAGAATATTGCCTTTGATTCTTTTATATGACTGTCATCTTTCCTTTGCAAGACGTAAGAAGTGTCCAGCACAAAACTAATATCTCTAACTGCTTCTGTTGAGAAGTGAAGAGAGGGATGATCAGCTAAATTCTGCTTAGTCTCTGTGTCCCATTTCCCTATGCCCAAGGAAGCATCCTCCAGTTCTTCTTCTCAACTTTGAGTCCTGTTTCTCAGCATCACAGCTTTAAGTCCACCTCTAGGGAGGTTGGCATTAAAACATCCTCCATCCAGGTGACACTAGACCACGCTCTTCCATGTTGGCACAGACCCTGAAAGAGGCAGTAGGGGACAACTGTGGATTCATGCCTATGACACCCCCTAATGAACACACACAGGAAAGAAGAAGTTAAGTTTCTTAGGTTTCTACTTTGTAGTGGACATCTTGTCCCTTCCTATTGCTGCCAGTGCTTCCCTCTTTAAATACTCTTTTCTGGGCTTTTGTTTCTCTCGACCACACCAAAGTTTTCCCAAAGTCAATATTAAGTTATTGTGACTGGTGTGAAGGATTCAATGAATCAGATAGTGTTTTAAAACAATAGTCACCAAAGCCAGAAGCGAAAGTGAAACTCGCTCAGTCATATTGGACTCTTTGCCACCCCATGGACTATACGAATTCTCCAGGCCAGAATACTGGAGTGGGTAGCTGTTCCCTTCTCCAGGGGTTCTTCCCAACCCAGGGATCAAACCCAGGTCTCCCACATTGCAGGCGGATTCTTTACCAACCAAAGCCAGAAGTGGGGAGCAATACTTGATCTCCAGATTTAATTGGCTACCAGGTCTCAAAGATTATATGGACACATTATCTCTCAAGTTCATTCTCTTTCACTCAGGGCAGGAGCATTCCTCTGAACAAGAGTGCCCAGTAGAGGGGACATGTGAGGCTAAATTTCAGCCAGTCACTGACCCAACACAGGAAGTATCAGCCCAGAGAATAGGGCATCTTTGTGTCAACCAGCACAAACTCACTCTAACCATCATGATTGCACCTGCCTTGTTCCTGGCTCTTCCCATTTTCATACTGATCACAGGAATAGCCTAATACCTTTGGGATTGATCTATATTGAACGTGAATACATACATATTCATAACAGGACAAGTTACATACAAATTTACAAATATATTGTCACCAAAATTCAAATATTCAAATTAACAGCAGTAACTGAATATGTGACTGAAATACTACAGGGTTGAAATTGAACCTCTTCTGCTCCAACAAGGATATGGAACATTTTTGTCATAGGACTGTCCTAGTTTGGTACTATATACCACATGTTATGTGATGATCCTATATCCAACTATTTTTCCTCTATTAAAGGACTTCAGAACTGTGACATCACTTGGCCTTTACTAAATTTACCTTGTTTTAGTCTCATTACGTGGCAACAGTTAAGGCAGCACTGCTAATAACCAAAATAATCTTATGCTCAAATGTCTACTTGGACTTAAATCTCATGGTATTACTCAGACAGTGAAATAATCATCTACTTAATTCATAATATGCATATATTTTTAAAATATAATGAACCAAAATCATATGAGTTAATTTTAAAAATTAGAGCCTAAAGGGGACAGATCATCAAGTCTGAATTTTTATGTCAAGCGAAACCCAGTTAAAATTCAACTCTTCCCTTACAGATTTTAATGTTAGGTGGCTATAGGGGGACTTATTGTAGAAAACTGTTTCTCATACATTATGGCTTTAGGCTCTCCTATCAGTATACAATGGAGGGGTTATATTCTCAATGGGGAACAGATAACTGCAAACTTTTTCCATTGACTATACTTACTATCAGAAAATATCAAATGCCCTGTAAAAACAAAATAATCTTATTTTATCACTGAGACAATCTAGTGGAGGGTCAGCAAACAACAGTCTGGGAGCCAAATCCAGTCCATGCCTTGTTTTTGTACTGCCAGAGAGCCAAGAATAGTGCTCACATTATTAGGGGATTGTGAAAAGGAAAAAATGATGCACATACAACAGAGACTGTATTGTAGTTCACAAAGCCTAAAACATTTTACTATCTGGCACTGCAGATAAAACATTTTCCAACTCCCGAACTAAACAATACCCTAACAAAGAAGATTGCTAATGAAAAAGACATACAAAGAGTTATTCTTGATTTCTGCCTAAATTCGTTTTTAAGAAACAGTCATCAGAAAGAAGATGAGGGACGAATTTTACCACCCACAGGGTTTTTATTTCTTGAACCTCTGTTAGGAAGCATTCATCAGCAAATGTCCACAGGGAATATTTTGTGCCCAGTCAAATCTAGTGGGAAGTTTAAGCTGGTCAGGATGTGATAAGACCAACAACTTCATTTTGTTCACAGCCTCCATCCTGAACTGCTTGCTCCATCCCACTCAAATGTTGTTACCGAGTGTCAGTCCTGCTGAGACCTTGCTTTACCTTCTGTTGACAGAATTGCCTTATTGCCTTGCTCAGAGATCTGCTGATCACCACTTCTCTGGCTCTGATCTCAACTTTCAGTTGTAACCACTCTTTTGATGCTGTGCTTCAGAGTAAACCCAGAATGGTCTCACCAAGGCCAGCCCAATCTTATGTGAGAGTTCTTGTACTGTACCCTGCAGCTGGTAAGTTCCCATACTTGTATGAAGCCAGGCATCCTGTCACCTAGGGACTTGGAAACTGAATACACAACTGGTTGATGCCCGACTAGGAAGCCAGCCAAAGTGGCTCAGTCAGGACAAAAATCTACTTTGTGTTTGGGTTTTGCTCCAGTGTGGCTAATTCATTTGACGGGGACTTGGGTTCTCTTTTTCAGATTGAATTTGAGAAAGATGATATTAATTTGGGGAATGTATTTGGGAACACTGGAATTCTAAGACAGTCTGACACAGTGTCTCTTAACTAAGAGCCAGGGACCCCTGTGACAATGTTTCTTAATATTGAGTCCTGTTGGCTTGAATCAGAGTTCTCTTGCTGGCTTTTAAAAATTCAGGATACGAGGACCAGCTCCTTAATATCTAATGAATCAGAATTTTTGAGAATGTTGTCCTAGTGTTATTCCTTTGTGTACTAAATTTTCAGGACCAATGACCTAAGAGACCTATTGTATGGCTACCAGGGGATTTTTTTTTTTTTTTTTTTTGGACCCACTGAGATTATTTACAAAAACTCTCTGTGTTGGTTCAAAATGCATTTTTGTAAAATAGTTTTATTACCCATCATGAAATTCTCAAAGCAGTTCGTGGATCAAAATGATAAGAACCATTAGTTTTAAAAGGAAATAAACTCATAGACCCACTTCCTGAACAATTAACAAGTCTTAGAAAGATAATCCCCCTTGCCCATGAACCATGCAACTCTTCACAGGTGCTAGCAGCTCAGAACTCCAACATTTCCATTATACCCAAGGAAGTTGTTTTGCTAGTTTTTCTCAGCAAAAAAAAGCTAAGCTCCTCTGGGACACAGCTGAGGTCTGACCTGCTGCTTTCTATCCTAAAATCATTTGCATTCAGTGAAAGGTTGTCCAAGTATGAGGGTCACACAAAGCTCCTTCTGCCAGCATCTGAGACACCAGAGGAAAACACTGCTGAGTGGGCAAAGTGTTTGATTGCTCATCTCTTATCTCTAGTCAGTCAGGCCACTCACTTTGCCTCTTTATTCCAGTTCTTCTTTTGTGAAAGGATTTTTTTTTTTTTTTTAATACCATCTTGGGATTCTGCACCCAGTCCCAGTGGATGGGTTTTTTCCTCACCTCCAAGCAATTCTCAGATACCACCAGGTGGGTGTCCTACAATTTAACTCACTTGTCTGATACTATCTACCTGAAGATACCATTAGATCCCACAGGTTAGAGCTCAATCCTACAAGAACACCCACTTGATCACACTTCAGATGCCCATCCCAACTCCTGATCATAACCTGTGCTTCTGAGCCACCAGCTAATAGACGTGAAAACCTCTATAGAACCTCCTAGGGTTTGATGAATTTTCACCAAATCCGGAGAAACAATTCACTTACTAGATTGTTGGTTTATTATAAAAGGATATAACTCCAGAACAGCCAGGCGGAAGAGATGCACAGGGCAAGGTATGTGGGAAGGCGCTTGGAGCGTCCTTGCCCTCTGTATGTTGCCACCTCCCCAGTACCTCCAGGTGTTCACCAGCTTGGAAGTTCTCTGAACCCTATCTTACGGGGTTTTAATGGAGGCTTCATCACATAACTTCCCTGGTGGCTCAGACGGTAAAGAGTCTGCCAGCAGTGCGGGAGTCCAGGGTTCTATCCCTGGGTGGGGAAGATCCCCTGCAGAAGGGAATGGCAACCCACTCCAGCATTCTTGCCTGGAGAATCCCCTGGATGGAGGAGCCTGGTGGGCTACAGGTCCATGGGGTCGCAAAGAGTTGGACACGACTGAGCGACTTCACTTTCACTTTCATCACAGAAGCATGATTAACTAAATCATAAGCAATTGGTTGTGACTGAACTCAATCTCCAGCCTGCCTCCCCTCCCTGAAGTTGGGTGTGGAGGGAATGAAAGTTCCAAGCCCTAATTCTCTTTGTTGGTTTCCTTGGCAACTGGATCAGGCCTTAGGAAGTCATCTCATTAACATAACAAAAGACACCTTTATTACTCTCAGTGCTGGGAACTCCAAGGGTTTTAGGAGCTCTGTGCCATAAACTTGAATGAAGACCAAATACACACTTCTTACTATAAATCTCAATATCACATCTGACTCTACTTACCTCTTCCAGTTTAAAAAAAACAAAAAACAATGTGAGAGTGAGAAAGCCAGAGATTGCTCAGTTGTTACCCTACCCTTCTGTTTTATGGAGAAAGATATCAAGGCTTAAAGGGATCTGTGAAATTTCTAGCTTGATAAAAACTACAAGTACATGCAATTACAATATCTCATTGTCTCCTCAAGAGCCATATTTTCAGGGAAAAATACATCAGCTGATTTTTGTAGATTATTTGGCTCTAAGTCCAATGTTCTTTCCACTTCACCAAACTGGTTCATAAATGAATGACAAAAATAAAATATCTTAGAAAATAGTATGAGAAAAGTAAACAGAATTCCATATTATGACTATTTCACCTCTGACTCAATAAAATTTTTTCTTTGGAACTGGAAACAAAGATTCCTTAACTATATGGCGTAATAAACAGAACAACAGCCTAGTAATTAGGAAAATTTCCCAAGAAGTACCCTTTCCTATGGCTAAGGACCCTTTCTTAAGTTGGTTTCCTAAATGGAAATTGATCCAATCTTTTATATATTCCTTTCCAAGAAACTACCTGATCTTCTAAAGCTTGAGTTTTAATAACCAGTTTTCCTATCCACAAATCTTGCCTCAGAGAGCCGTTTACGATATTTGCTTAAGGTAATGTCAGACTTCCTCTCTACAGTCTATACTGGGCAATGTAGAAGGTTGTTGCTGAGTCTATCAATCGGAGAAGAATTGAGGCTGAGGTAGAATATAAAATAATCAAAAACAAATGAAATGGAGACAAACAAAATCTGACCTCAAACACATTCAACAAAATCATTCATTGAGAAGCTGAGAAGCTTATAGTCTGACAAAAGGGCCATCTCTTCAAAGTCAAACAAGTCTATTTTGAAGTTAAGCAAGACTGAAAAGGGAAGAAAAACCTTGGCAAAACTCAAAATTGCAGCTACTCAAAATAGGCTATTAACTTATTAGTCATGTGAGAAGCATTGAATATATTTACTGCTGTCATATTTTCCCATAAGTGTTTTCCACAAGTGGAGACTGGGGAATGTACACAGAAAAGAATAAAGTAAAATAAGCATAGAGACTATTAATAGTATAAACTCCATAAAGTTCTCAAACAGAATTTGCAAGAGTATACTTTCTAAGCCAGTGTGTTTCGTTGCAGAAAGTGAATAATAAAATCAGGCTGAATATTTGAGTTGTTGAAAAGGACCCACTGTATATACTCTCCACTAATACCTTTTCAATGTACAATGTCAAGGCTGTCCTTAGTTATTTTGAGGATGTTTTAAAGAATCTGCCTGTCAATGCAGGAGACACAGGGGATGTGGATTCAGTCCCTGGGTCGAGAAGATCCCCAGGAGCTTCAGATGGCAACCCACTCCAATATTCTTGCCTGGGAAATCCCATGGTCAGAGGAGCTTGGCGGGCTGCAGTCCATAGAATTGCAGTCAGAGCGAACGCGCACACACACACACACACACACACACACATGCACACACACCATAAAGCAGTTCCATTCTCCATCCTCTTCCTTCTCTTCACCTTTCTCCAACCACAAATCTTATTAAATATGCTTCAGAAAATGAGAAAATAAGAATGATATTTGATAGACGAGCATTATCTCCTATTCTTTCCCTGGCATAAACAAGTTGCATACACCATTATGAAAAATCAAAGTTGGTCACGAATTTTAAATTTCTAAGTTGAATACAGGAATCCCTTACTATCCAAATTGAATCTATCCCTAAAAACCTCCTAGTGAATGTTTATAGTAGGAGCCTATGCTTCTTTACTTTAAATATGAATAAAACAGTACCCTGTGTTCCTAACCACTTTCCCCCAGTATTACTAAAATATTTTGTGACATCTACGTAACAATTTCAGTTAGTCAATTCAGTTGCTCAGTTGTGTCTGACTCTTTGTGACCCCACATAACCATTTACCCACTGTCTAATTACCTAATATTTATTGCACACCTCAGTGGGTATTGTTATATGCCCAACCCAACAGTAGTGTATAGTTTCAGATTTTTACTGCATTTTCCTTCTATAATGCAACGAATATGTCCCCTAATATAAAGAAATTATTAAGCAACGATTTGAAGATAGACCATGAATACAAATAACAATTGCAAGAGGAATTTAAAGAGCAAGGCAGATTTTACAAATAGTTGTTTACCGACTACAGAATTGCCTGAGTGGTGTCTGATGGCAAGAGGAGGCTGCTTGAAGAGAGCTGAAGGTGACAAATACCAGCTGGTAAAGAGAGAAAGTCAATGTGTGAGGTTCACCCACAGCCATATGAAAGGAACAGATAGGCAGCCTTCTCCTGGCACTTGAGATCCCAGGAGTGGTGGCTGTGGACCCTGTGTCCAAAACTTCCGTTGTGGGACCGTGTGATCTCTTCTAACCTCTTACTGACGCATGGTCTTCTCTAAGGCTATC
>NW_011494831.1:1686055-1704140 GCF_000754665.1 Bison bison bison
AGGCTATCAGGCTCACTACTTTCTTTACAAGTTTGTCCATCTCCTTAGAATGACATTATATTTCATAATGTGGGGAAGATATAAAGGGACTCAGAAGTATAGTATTCTATGTGCTCATAAGCAGAGAAAAAATGAATATGTGTAAAATCTAGCAACATAGGTTAAAATAAAATAGGAGAATGGATAACATGCATGTGTGCATAATCAAAAGTAGGTGGGTTTATACCTGAAGGAAAAATTAACCCCAGAGACCTCCACCAGCTTTCTAGGATAGTAAAGAAAATAGGTCATTAGGCCAAAAGGAGGACTCAGTCAACTGTAGAGCTATAACCAAAGGCAATCATAATCACAAATATTCTGGATTCACAATAAGATTTATGCTTACCCAAATGACATCATCTTACTGGTCCCTTAAAAACAACCACCAGAATGTAAGCAGGTGTTATGGGCTAAATTGTGTCCTCCCCCTAAAATTCACGTGTTATCCTCATACCCAGTACCTCAGAATGTGACTATATTTGGAGACAGCGTCCTTAAAGGAGTAATGTTAAATGAGGTCATTGGGGTGGACTTCAATTCAATATGACTAGTGTCCTTATAAGAAGAGAAGATTAGGACAGAGACACAGACAGAGGGATGTGACCAAATGAGGATATAATGATAAAGTGACCGTCTGCAAACCTGTCAACACTTTGATCTTGGACTTCTAGCCTCCAGAAGTGAGAAAAACTAAAATTTTGCTGTTTAAGCCACCTAGCTTATGTTGTTTTGTTATGGTAGCCCTGGCAAACTTATATAGTAGAGCAGTTAGTGTTCCATGCAATTTAAATACAAGAACATCATAGATTCTAAAAAATCAAAAGACTTGTCCAAGTTTATACACTTCAATGTGAAAAACTGTATTAGGACACCAGCCTCAACTCCAGGCCTTGAGCTCCTTCCCTTGCACCAGGCAAGGACACATGGTGGGCCTTCTGGACCCTCTTTAGATCAAAGGTCTTAAGGAAACAATTTTGTCTGCATTTTCCTGGGGAGGGGGAAATGTTGAGCCCTGTTTTGCATTTCCGTTCTGTCTCAACCTACAGCAGTTTTACCTCTGGCATCAAGTGGCCTCTCAACTTCTTTTTATAGTTCAGTGGTGAAGTTGGAAGAAACAAAAAAATGAGAAGATAGAGGTCACCTGCTGCCTGTACACTCTAGTGTTGTCAATATCAATTTTGGTTAGTGCCTCAGTATTATCAAATGAAGTAAAGTTGGCTTATATTTTTTAGGGATAGGAAAATAAGTGAGTAGGAAATCATATTAGAAAGGCTGTTTTTATATTTTCTTGTGATGAGTTCCCACAGTTTCTACATCCCATTCAGATGTGAGAAAAGTGAAAGGTGGGACCAGATGCATGCTCTAGTCTTTTTTTACCTTAAAATTGATGATGGCAAGTCAGCAATAGAAATTGCAGCTGGTGTCACAAAATTTTCCTTCCTAAAATCCAAAGTTGAAGTTCAAAATTCCAAGTACTGGGAACTTTCCTGGTGGTCCAATGGTTAAGAATCTGCTTTGCAAGGCAAGGGACATGGGTTCCATTCCTGGTTGGGGAACTAAGATCCCACATACCACAGAGCAACTAAGCCTACTAACCATAACTACTGAGCCTGCACACTCTGGAGTCCAAGGGCCACAACTAGAGTCTCTGCACTGATACAAAAGATCCTGAATGCACAACGAAGACCCTGAGCATCACAACTAAGACCCAACACAATCAAAGAAATAAATATATGTTTTTAAAAATTCCAAGTACTGGTATAGAAACCCTGCCAGAATCTTGTTCTCACTGACGTTTTTGGTCCCATCTCCATCTGTCACACCTCATGTTCTTAGTAAATCTTGAATGCTCATAGTTCTCTAAAGGTTTTATGCATGTTCTATGTGCTTATGTTCATATTCTTTCCTTTCACTTCATCACCTTATGTGATGGGACCCCATTTATTATTTAAAATTCAGTCTCTTGGTCACCTCTCAGTCATCTTCAAAATCTTTCTCCATCCAGTCTAATCAACCCCCAGCTTGGTTATCCATTATCTAGTTTGTGGCTTCTTCCTTTGTTCTAGGGTTAACTATTTTTATGTCTCAACCCACAAATTCAACTCACATGATACCACCTGATGTAGACTATGATTTTTATGAAAGTGGGGACAAAGCTGATTTATTTTTAATATCCTCAACCCCAGCACAACCTACGCCATTTTTCCCCCTAAATGCAATGGATCTAATGTTACTGTTATCTGAGGTTCAATTTCTTCCATAATTGTTTTGGAAAGGAACACCAGTAGGATTCAAAAGTGTGAACATTTACATATTCATCAACAAAATCATTCATTAACTGTCAATACATCAAAACAATGGAAAACCAAGGTCAATCTGCGTGTCTTCAACTCATGCCTCATGGGGTACCACTGCTCTGAGTGAAGCACCAGCTAACGTTGATCAAGTGGATCGAGTAAGGAAAAGAAGAAGCTTTTCTAGCTACTTTGAGTATTGAGAAGGATGGTTAAGACTAAACCCTAGTCCAAGGACAATACTCTTAAATGGACTTTATATCAGATCACTGAGAAAGAATAGATGGGAAATCCAAAATACACAGTTTTGTTTTCTACTTTGACAGACTATACAGTGTAAGCAAATGCAGAACCCCTCATTGCTAAGATAACTTCTAATGATCTCTCTCTCCTGTAATCAAGCCAGAGACACTAAAACCTTGAAGCAAGGAATTCAGCTGGGGTTAAAGCTAAGCCAGAGATTGGGTTCTAATTCAACTTATGAACAAAAAATGCAAATGCTTTCTCTGAAGCATTTTTCACATAGTTTGTGATATGGTTCCTCAGCTTATTTTTGGCTTGTGTGACAGGAACTTAGGGCAGAGTCCTCTGTGGGGCTCAGTCATCGATGGACACTTAAGAACGTGTCTGCGTGACAACCAACTTCCTGACAGATCAGGACTCCAGCAGCAGAAATAGGCTCCCAGTGACTCATTCACCTCCAGCAGGGCTCCTGGGATTTCCCACGGCATAGCAGAGCCCTTACACTGTGATGTGAGGTTACACTCTGACAGCTCCACAGCTCTGACCCCAGGCCCTTCCCTGTGAAAAGCACTAGTCCAGCTGGTGTCTCTCTCAATGGGATCTGGTTCCCTCTGTTCTTTTGTCTAATCTTCTAGAAGATAACAGAAGGGTAGCTGCCTTTGCCCTGTGAGGAAGACATTTAGGTACATGTCAACTGAACAGTTGATTGAAGAGCTGATGGAAGGAGTATTGGGTTATATATGAAAAGGCAACTGGAATGAAAAAGATGCAATCAGCTGAGAAATTTGAAAAGCTGATCTACATAAGTTACAACACACTACAGCAGCCTAATGTGCAGAGAAACATAATCTTGCCTAAACGGATAAGAGATAAAGAAATATTCACTAGATCCCTTTTCCTCACCACAGACAAAACCTAAACTTGTTTTTATCTCATATAACTCAGTTCAGTTCAGTTGCTCAGTCATGTCCAACTCTTTGTGACCCCAAGGACTGCAGCATGACAGGCCGCCCTGTCCATCACCAACTTCCGAAGTTTACTCAAACTTATGTCCATTGAGCCAGTGATGCCATCCAACCATCTCATCCTCTGTCATCCCCTTGTCCTCCTGCTCCCAGTCCCTCCCAGCATCAGAGTCTTTTTCAATGAGTCAGTTCTTCACATCAGGTGGCCAAAGTATTAGAGTTTTAGCTTCAACATCAGTCCTTCCAATGAATATTCAGGACTAATTTCCCTTAGGATGGACTGGTTGGATCTCCTTGCAGTCCAAGGGACTCTCAAGAGTCTTCAACACCACAGTTCAAAAGCATCAATTCTTCTGTGCTCAGCTTTCTTTATAGTCCAACTCTCACATCCAAACATGACCACTGGAAAAACCATAGCTTTGACTAAATGGACCTTTGTTGGCAAAGTAATGTCTCTGCTTTTGAACATGCTGTCTAGGTTGGTCATAACTTTCCTTCCAAGGAGTAAGTGTCTTTTAATTTCATGGCTGCAGGCACCATCTGCAGTGATCCTGGGGCCCAAAAAAATAAAGTCTGACACTGTTTCCACTGTTTCCCCATCTATTTGCCATGGAGTGATGGGACCAGATGCCATGATCTTCGTTTTCTGAATGTTGAGCTTTAAGCCAACTTTTTCACTCTCCTCTTGTACTTTCATCAAGAGGCTCTTTAGCTCTTTTTTGCTTTCTGCCGTAAGGGTGGTGTCATCTACATATCTAAGGTTATTGATATTTCTCCCAGCAATCTTGATTCCAGCTTGTGTTTCATCCAGCCCAGCATTTCTCATGATGTACTCTGCATATAAGTTAAGTAAGCAGGGTGATAATATACAGCCTTGATGTACTCTTTTCCCTATTTGGAACCAGTCTGTTGTCCCATGTCCAGTTCTAACTGTTGCTTCCTGACCTGCATATAGGTTTCTCAAGAGGCAGGTCAGGTGGTCTGGTATTCCCATCTCCTTAAGAATTTTTCACAGTTTGTTGTGATCCGCACAGTCAAAGGCTTTGACATAGTCAATAAAGCAGAAATAGATTTTTTCTGGAACTCTCTTGCTTTTTTGATGATTCAATGGATGTTGGCAATTTGATCTCTGGTTCCTCTGCCTTTTCTAAATCCAGCTTGAACTTCCGGAAATTCACGGTTCATGTACTGCTGGAGTCTGGTTTGGAGAACTTTGAGCTTTACTTTACTAGCATGTGAGATGAGTGGAATTGTGCAGTAGCTTGAGCATTCTTTGGCATTGCCTTTCTTTGGGATTGGAATGAAAACTGACCTTTTCCAGTCCTGTGGCCACTGCTGAGTTTCCAAATTTGCTGGCATATTGAGTGCAGCACTTCACAGCATCATCTTTTAGGATTTGAAATAGCTCCACTGGAATTCCATCACCTCCACTAGCTTTATTTGTAGTGGGCTTTGTTCAAGTGGGCTTCTTAAGGCCCACTTGACTTCACATTCCAGGATGTCTGGCTCTAGGTCAGTGATCATACCATCATGATTATCTGGGTCATGAAGATCTTCTTTGTACAGTTCTGTATATTCTTGCCACCTCTTCTTAATATCTTCTGCTTTTGTTAGGTCCATACCATTTCCATCCTTTACTGAGCCCATCTTTGCATGAAATCTTCCCTTGGTATCTCTAATTTTCTTGAAGAGATCTCTAGTCTTTCCCATTCTATTGTTGTCCTCTATTTCTTTGCACTGATCACTGAGGAAGGCTTTCTTATGTCTCTTTGCTATTCTTTTGAACTCTGTATTCAAATGGGTATATCTTTCCTTTTCTTATTTGCTTTTTGCTTCTCTTCTTTTCACAGCTATTTGTAAGGCCTCTTCAGACAGCCATTTTGCTTTTTTGCATTTCTTTTTCTCCAGGATGGTCTTGATCCCTGTCTCCTGTACAATGTCACGAACCTCAATCCATAGTTCTTCAGGTACTCTGTCTATCAGATCTAATCCCTTGAATCTATTTTTCATATAACTCAAGAGTACACACAGTGGCCACTCTGTACTTCCTGGATTGGTATTAATAACAGAGGATGTATCTTTGCTCCTTTAAGCAGCCTGGTTTTACTCATAGTGATATACCTTTGCAACCTGAGTAGAGTAAATAACTGACTATCTCAGAGAGAAAAAGAGAACGCTTTGGATGCTTCTGATGGTACACCCTGCTTTTTCGCACTGAGTTTGATCAGCTCCTTTACAACCATGAGATGACTAGGTACTGTGCAATGTTTTCTATTCCAATCCAGTGGGCTTGCTTCTGCTCTTTGCTCTTAACAGGGAGTTTCTGCATCCTGATCTCTACATACAAACAGTACTTCTCCACCCAGATTATAGTGGTGTCACACTAGAACTTACCTGGTATAATAGGAATATGTGACATGTGCCATAGTTATCATGTTGGGAACATGCTGTTAAACTCAAGAGAGACTGTGTGTGTGCGTGTCCAAATGACTATTTTCAATGAATAGCAGGTCTGTGGTTACAAGCAATATCCTCAGACTAGGAAAAGGCTCTGCAGGCAGACTAGCTATGGTCTTAGACAACTTACCTAACTAACTTTAAGAAGATTTTGCCTCCTTATCCATGAAATCATAATAACACCAACTACCTTACAGAAATTGTTACGTTGAGAGAGAATGTACATAAAATATGGGAAAGTTAGGAGGACCTCCATAAATTAGATCGATTTTATTTTTATTACAATAATTAAGTTGGAAAGCTATTATTTCACACACTGGCTTTTTTGCTGTTGTTTTACCCTTTCCAGAAACATTGCAAGGAAACCATTCCAGGCCTCAAGCTGTCTCCTTCCTTGAAAAATTCTCCAATCAAGGGCTCAGGGCAATCTGAGGGTAAAAAGTAGAGGTGAACCTTTAAGAGTTGCATGTCCTGGGCCCATTTATTGATCAGTAAGAGATGGCTCAGACGGTAAAGCATCTGCCTGCAATGCAGGAGACCTGGGTTCAATCCCTGGGTTGGGAAGATCCTCTGGAGAAGGAAATGGCACCCCACTCCAGTACTCTTGCCTGGAAAATCCCATGGACAGAGGAGCCTGGTAGGCTACAGTCTATGGGGTCGCAAAGAGTTGGACACGACTGAGCAACTTCACTTTCACTTTCAAGTGATATAATAACAGAAAACTTTTCTCATAAAATGACAATCAAAGGCTGAATCTTTTAGACCTCTCCTTAAAAGGCAAGAGTAAACTCTGACTGATATTCAATTTACAAAAAACTCAGATATAATGGCTACTTTCAGGAGATGGTATTGCTCATAAATAGTGCTCAAATTTTATTCCAAACAAGCTCATTAATAACTAAAGAAGGTTCTAGAATTCATTCACTTGATTGTGATGAGTAAACAGAAGCACAGGATGGAAAATCCATATCACATATCATGTCTACACAAATTTCTTTAACAATTAGGCATTCCTCCTGCATTGAGTTTTCTCCCTTATATGATCATGATCACAATATAAAAAGAACCATCCTTGTCAGTTCTTGTACTTGTTAATACATCCCCCCTTGAATTTAGCACAGTTTAGCACACTGTACCTGTACAAGTCTGCTTCGCTAGCAACTGGGTCTGAATTCAGAATCCATTCTCCTTGACACACAGAACTCACCATCCAAATGATACCTTATCACAACCCACAGAGGCTTCAACAACAACAAAAAAAAGTCAAATGCCTTCATAACAGCCCCTGCAGACTGACACTGATTCCAAAATGAAGGGTGGGTTCTATTTCTGATAAATTCAATCGAAGAAGTTTAGGGACTGTATATTTAAACAGGCAGATGATGATCTAAAGTGAAAGCCACTCAGTTGTGTCAGACTCTTTGTGACCCCATGGACTATACAGTCCATGGAATTCTCCAGGCCAGAATACTGGAGTGGGTAGCCTTTCTTTTCTCCAGGGGATCTTCTCAACCCAGGAATTGAACCCAGATCTCCCACATCACAGGCAGATTCTTTACCAGCTGAGCCACAAGGGAAGCCCAAGAATACTGGAGTGGGTAGCCTATCCCTCCTCCAGCAGATCTTCCCAAACCAGGAACTGAACCAGTGTCTCCTGCATTGCAGGTGGATTCTTTACCAACTGAGCTATCAGGGAAGCCCTATGATCTAAAGGATAATCCAGAAACATTTCAAGTGTCACTTCACAAAGTGTGGTTTGTTAATAAGGTTTTTTGTTTGTTTGTTTTTTTAAATCAAGAGTAAAAGTTTAAGCTTTAAAAAATCTTCATCAAATGTTATTTTAATATAGGCAGCAGAAACAAATATGTTCTATAAATTCCAGTGGTTATACTTCTTTCTTGGAAGGTCCAAAACCCTTAGCCCTTTGTTAATTTATCTGATTCAATGGAGCCATTCAGCGATGTCCTTAAACTAACCTAACAGTTATCCTTTTGAGGGCTCATATTTACTGAGTAACAAGTAAGAGGCTCAGAGAATGGTTCAGCTAGTTCCCTCTAGGGTGAACTCAGTGGTGGTATATGTTCAGACCAGCCAAGATGGCTGTTCTCTTGCTCCCTTTTTGACCAGTACCTGTTTCATTTACACCCCACTCATAAGACTGACCTTCCTACATACTTTCCCCAGGCCCAGATAGTGATTGTTCTTATCCAAAGGGCAGTGACCAACATGCTTCTCTGCTAGTTTCCCTGGTAGCTGATGAGCCACCCTGACATCAGTTCTACCCCTTCCATTTCACCTCAACCTAAGGAGTCAAGACTGCCACCATGTCCTACCCCACCATCCAATATACACTGTGGGGTGTCACTCCAGTACTTTGCTTCAGACATGTAAGAGCCTCCTATCCATTAAACCATTAATGTCTCTGTCACCAACTCCAGGCTCTTTCTTCAGTCTTGAAGGCTCATAGGCCTGTAACGTGCAGACCAACAGGTGGGCAAAAGCAACTATTCAAGCCAGATACTTAAAAAATATCCCTTTATCAGATCACCCGGAAACCAAAGAAACTCCTTCTGTGGGACATTTTAACACAAAATTGTTTGGGGAGCTAAGTGAATTATATTGTTTATTTTGACTCAAATGTGATCTCCCATATTTACCTGTTTCAAGCATGTATTGCTTTTATTAACTTGCTTTCGTTAACACTATTACTGAATTACTTATCATAGTATTGGACTGTATACTTATTTCTTTAATTAATATTTGTAGAAGTAAATTAAACTGAGGCACATTCTTAGGAGAAACAAAGGTGAAGCTGTCAACTGGGACTCATTCTGGTGCCAGTATTTTATTTGATTCTCACTTGCCTTTAGAGTTTCTTCAAGAAGGGGTTATGTCAGTAGTTTAACACTCTATAACCTGATTGACTGAACTTTGACACAGAACTCAGTCTCCAGTTTAGAGGATATATCTGAATATGTCTTATGGGCAAATGGTGTCTTCTAAATCAGTCATCATAAAAGTAGAAGTAATTTCACACACCAGAGTCCAGTTTAAGTTCTAAAGTGAGACAGAGGATTCTAATCCCAGCCCTGCTACTTGTCAACAGTATATCTACATGCAAATTGCCAAGCCCTTTAGGGTTCACTTTTCCCATATGTAAACTAGAAATAATAATGGTTCTATCTATGGAGCCGCTTTGAGGATTAATAGAGAGAGTACATATGTATTCCCGGAGGAACAGAAGTAATAGCATATACAGACATGTATGAAGGGGATTTACTATGGGAATTGGCTCATGTGATTATGCAAACCAAGATGTGCCACAACACATGTCTGCAAGCTGGTAAACTAGGAAAGCAGGTGGTATAATTCAGTCCCAGCCTGAAGGCCTGAGAACCAGCTTTTACCAGTCAAAAGCTCAAGAACCAGGAACTCCCATGTCCAAGGGCAGGAGGAGATGGACTACCCAGCTAGAGAAGAGAGAATTTGTCCCTCCTCCACTTTTTTGTTCTGTTTGCATCCTCAATGGATGGAATGATACCCACCCACACTGGTGAGGGTGAATCACATTTACTCAATCCACTGACTCAAATACTAATCATTTTCAGAAACACCATCAGTGAAAAACCCAGGAATGATGTTTTATCAGCTATACGAATATCCCTTAGCCCAGTCAAGCTGGCACATAAAACTATCACAATAGGTAACACACTTAACACTAATCACATAATAAATACCCAATTAATACTGACTCTCATTCTTACAGCCATGTTTAGCCTCAAGTTCCAAACTTAGGTTCAGTTTGTTGGTTACAAGAGTCCCAGGTGCCAGCCTGCAGACAAGGATCTCTTCTTACTAAAGTGAGTTGCTCTTAGTAAGCATAATAAATGCAAGGAGCAGTAAAGCAAAAATGTCCAGATTATGAAGGGAACATTCAAAGAAGACTCGAAAGACTTGACTAGATTATTAAAAAGCAGAAAGTGGTATTCAAAGCTGAAATCTAAATTTCTCTAGCCCACTGGCTGCCTAGTCTCTAAACATTACTAGGTTAGTAAATATTGTGGACTGACTAATAGGTGAAAATAATAGCCCTTACTTTCACTGTTTAAAATGTTTAATTATCTGGTTAATGCATCAGAATGTGGCTTTGATCCATAAAATTCTGGTTTGATATTTGAATATCACCCATGTTATAACCCCAAATCCAAAAAGATATATCCGCTTTGCTCCTGAGGTACAATCCCACATGAAAATACTCTCTTCACTTCTGACCTCAGTCTTCCTGAAATTCCCTCTTTGGGTACAGCTGCCATTATAGATGCCCAAACAAGACTCTTTTTCCCCCCCTCTCTTTCAAAAGGGCAGCCTGGGTTTTCTTATTCCTCTGACTGCCTGCTTTGCATCTGCCTCCTCTCAGGTGTGTCCTTCCAGGAGAGTGGCTTCGAAAACCAGGGAGAATAAATGCCTTTGGTTGAATTACCTGCCAAGACAATCTGAATTTTACATCTGGAATATATCTTTTAGATTCACCTTCCCCAGATACCACAAGGACTGATCATTATTTTTAAGTTGGGCAAGGAGAACAACAATATGAGAATTGGTTTCAATTTCATAAACAAAGAAATGTGTAATGGATGAATGTGATCACAGTTTTCCTCTCCTTCCCAAGGTTTTATTTTTTCCTGTTATACCTTTTTTAAACCTACCTTTTTTTTTTAAATGCTACCTACCATAAGTTAATTGGCCTCAGACCACTGACAGTAAGTAACAAAATAAGAATTAAAAAAAAAAAAAAAAAAACTTTCACAAGTCATTTTTAAAAGTACGTTGAGTCTAGATTTTCTTTTGGAGGCTTCACACCTCTCCCCTTCTCCTTCCCTGCACTACATCCAAAGCTGTCTTCCTATTCACCTCCTTCCGCAACAGAAAGGACACCCTCCTTCCAGAACTCAGACTGAATTTCTTCTCAGATCTTTGAGAAAGAATTAGATTGGATTCAGTTACAAATGTTTCCCAAACTCTTAAAAGAAGAAAACTGTTGAATTAATTTACAATGAGCCAGAAATTGTCCTTTTTAATCCTTCTCAAGGTTTGTCTGCACACTGATGGATTTCTCTCAAATGATGTCTTATCATCCTCTCTTCCCACATCCCATGTTATTTAGAACTCATTTCGAAAAGAGAAAAGTGTAGACAGGAGGATTAGATTTGAGCAAAGCACAACTGTACATTTATCATCCTCATCCCAACCCCTAAATCACTGATCTATTCTCCTCTGTTAGACTTAGTTCATCCATAATTGCTAAGTGTCAGGGCACTTTTATCTTCAGTCCCAGGCTGCAGTGTGTAATGGAAGTACCTTTGCCAAGAAATATTGATACACAGAAGAGTCAGGACCAGGCAGGCAAAGCCCATATCTGATGAGACAAAGTACATTTTTGGCTCTGGTCTTACAAAGTGGGTTAAGAAAATGATGTGAACTTTCAAGACAGAAAAACAAATAAGTTTGCACACATTTATGACAATAGCTACCAAGTGTAGCTTGTTGCTTCGGAGGGGAGGAGCAGCCTTTTTTAGTGTAAATGCCTAACTGGTCCTCTGAGAAGCTATAAGATGACCAGGGAACTAGGAGAATGCCCTGAGCAAAGATTCATCCATTAGGCAGAAGGAAGAGAAAGAAGAATTCTGGGTACTTGCTCCAGATCTAGAAACAAGCATTTAGTTCTGAGGGAAAAAGCCATTCCAGTTTGCAATATCCATTGTCTCTCTTCCTCCCCACTTCTTTATACCCACAGGAGCTGGAGACAGTTTCCCTGCCCTCGAGCTAAGAACTCCCTTAAAGTTAAGTCCTTGCCTCTGATTTTATGGTTACCTGGACAACTGAGGTATGGAAAACAGAGTTGCAGTTCAGATAAAGCTCCAACAGAGGTTCACATTGTTTCCCGGTGGAGTGTCCACCAGGAGGCATGCAGCAGTTCAGATTACATGCAGATTTCCATCCTCAATCAGCCCCTAATTAAAAATAAAGCCTCTCTCCATCTGCTCATAACTCTCACAAACCCTTTTTTTTTCCCCCTTTGGGCTCAACATTTTTAAGCTTGGTCTGTGCCCAACTGTAGATTACTCTGACAAGTCTGAAGTGTTTTGGCATGAAGTAATGGTGGGAATAGGTACTTTTTTTTTTTTTTAACTTGATTCTTAAAAACAGCAACAAAAAACAGTCTCTAAAAGTAATTCAAGTGAAAATAACTTCAGATGCTCATTTGTACACTTTAAATGTTACTAGTTGAAAAGAACATCTAAAGAGCTGTTTGAAGCTCAACCAAACAGGAAGGCTCCCAGCAGACCCTGACACAGATGCTCTCTATTACACTGTAATTGTGCAATGCTGAGCAGGACTTGAAAGGGTGACAAGGTCACTGCCCAACCTTGCAGCTCTGCAACTTGTGTGTAATGATGGGGGGGGTGCATAAAAACTATGGGGCAACTCAAAAAGGCACAGAGGAAGCAGTTTTTGTCCCCCAGTTAGAAGGGTTTTGTCGACACCCGCTTGAGATTGCAGAAATACAAATTTGCTCAACACCACAATGACACAGCTCGGACAAGAGGGGTTTCCCCTTTCCTTCTACACAATCTGCTCACTTTCTATGCATTTATTAAAAATCAGATATGACTTTAAAACTCTCTCTGATAGGTGGCTTCTAAGATCCTCTACTCCTCTGGCCTCCTACCTCACCTCACCTTCCCAGTAAAACAAGTCAAGACAAACATCCCCAGGGCAGGTAACGTTCCTTGTGGGCACGTGACCCCAATACAGATAAGCACAGAGCAACTGGCTGGAAATACTTCCACAACATTGAATAGATCTGCTTTTCTTTTTGTATTTCTTGCCCCAGTTTCACCACATTTACCTCTTCAGGTGCTTCTCCTAGGAAAGTCCTACATATTCTGAGGATCTGGCAAGCTACTTTTTAATGCACTTAATTCAACAACATTATCCTTTGGGTGATCTATGACAGCAATCCTCCAAGGAAGGGGACAGAAAGGGTTCCCTTAACTCAGATGCTCAATGTGGGGCCCAGCACTGATTTAGTCTTGGGACTAAAGCAACCATGTATGATTGCTTGCATGGCACCAGTCCCTCCCCTCTTCTCCCCTTCCCTTTTTTTCATTCCTGAAGCATTGCCTGAGCACCTCTGCTGTGTCTGCCTCTATGTGCAGGTTCTAGGAATCCAGTTAAGAAAAGATAAACAGAGCAGTATCTTTAAATCTATACTGTTTGTAATCTAGCAGACATCTGAGAGTCACTAAAACACCCCCAAACAGATAATGTCCCCCTACACAGATCATGACTCAAATGCAGGAGCAGCTAATTTCTCACTCATCTAAAGTAGAAAACAGAAGTTCTTGAGCACCAGGAAGCCTCCCTCCCACCACCCAAGTATTGGTACAAGGATCCAAGATTCTTCTATTTTGTGGCCCTGCTATATTCAACACTTGGCTTTTACAGTTGTCATGGTTATCTGCATCGAGCCTCTGGATGAAGAAAGGGAGGGGCAGGGGGTGGAATGGGGAGAAAGCTGGACACAGGACATATCTGGGGTCAGTCCATAAAAACTCCACTGGTCAGTCACAAGAAAGGCTGGGAAATGCAATCTCACCAAGTGCCCAGGAAGAAGAAGAAATAGTTTTCATAAACAACTGACCAGCCTCTGCCAGGAGGTCAGAAGAGAGAAGAAATGAGAAAAAGGAGATGCTACAGCAGAATTCACTGAAGGCAGAATTCAACATAAGGAACAGAAGAGGAAATGGAAACCAAAGCAACACAGGGTGTGCAAAACAACAACAGGCCTCCGAATGATGTTAGGAGGCATCCTCTGAGGCCTCCATCATGTGAATAGTAACATGTCAGATGGATCTTCCAGAGGATAATGGATCATCAGAGCATAGACAGTGACATGTGACAGCTAAGGACCAAAGGCCATCAGGATCACAGGAGATGAACTGACATGTGGTGGCTGAAAGCCCATAACAACAGCCCATGTGGTTTCCAGTTGAGCTAAAACTGTTCATAAAGAAGTCTGCATGCCTGGGACAAATCAGTTTTATGAATTGGTGACTATATTCATTCAGATGTGGCAGGGGTGTGGTTTGGATGAGCCACTAGCATGATATAAATTTTGGGAAATGTCACATGAGAAATCTGACTTTCCATGGTCTCTTGAACAAGCAAAAGATCCAGTAAGAGTGATTCCTCATTCCTGAGTAGCAATAATCCAGTCACTCAGAATTGCCACTGACCTCCTTCACCTGGGCCTGCTCTCCCCAACACACCAAAGCCCTATAACATATTTCATTTACATATTCTACCTGAGTTGTGTAGACAGTTTGTAAGCCCTAATGTAAATAGTTAAATTACTACAAGTCAGGGACTTCCCCAGAGGTCCAGCAGCTAAGACTCCATACTCCCAATCCAAGTGGCCCAGGTTTGAACCCTGGTCGGGGAACTAGATCCCACATGCCGCAACAAAGCTACCACAAGCCACAACTAAGACCCAGTGTAGCCAAATAAAAAACATTTTTTTTTTACCAGTTAGAAATATAATAGAAAGAACCATGTAACTCAAGATTTTGGGCATTTTCCGGGTCTGACAGCAGCCCCCATAGATCACTGTTGTATGTACATATACACACATATATACATACATGAAAAGCAGCAACAATGAGACTTTGCTCTATATTTACTTATTTAAGCATCTGTCTTCTTCAATTCAGTACGAATAATTTTGAAGGCAAGGCTCAGAGTATCTGGCCCATACAAGGTATCAGTTAAGTCTTTTGAAAGAAATCATAGTAAACTTATAACAAATAATCCCTTGAAAATGAACTGAAATAAAGAAAATATGAGTATGGCACTGAGGCAGCATCACTGACTTGGGACAGATCCCACCAGGAAACCCAAAGGCCATGTGGGGACTGATAATCCTGAATGTGCAGATGTGCACCCTTACAAAGAAGGCAGAGAAGAAAAAAGAAAAACTGAACTGGAGACAAGAGTTGAGAGAAGCGAGGAAGAAAGGTATATTAAAAAGTTTCAGCAGGGAAGGAATGGAGATACAGATGTAGAGAATGGGCCTGTGGACACAGTGTGGGAAGGAAAGAGTGGGATGAACTGAGAAAGTAGCATTGACATAATACATTATCATGTGTAAAACAGATCTGATAGAGTGCCTGAAGAACTATGGACAGAGGTTTGTGACATTGTACAGGGGGTGGTGATCAAGACCATCTGCAAGAAAAAGAAATGCCAAAAGGCAAATGGTTGTCTGAGGATACCTTACAAATAGCTGAGAAAAAAGAGAGAGAGACAAGCTAAAAGCAAAGGAGAAAAAGAAAGATATAACTGAGTGCAGAGTTCCAAAGAATAGCAAGGAGAGATAAGAAAGCCTTCCTCAGTGATCAGTGCAAGAAATATAGGAAAACAATAGAATGGGAAAGATGAGAGATCTCTTCAAGAAAATTAGAGATACCAAGGAAATATTTCATGCAAAGATGGGCACAATAAAAGACAGAAATGGTATGGACCTAGTAGATGCAGAAGATATTAAGAAGAGGTGGCAAGAATACACAGAAGAACTATGAAAAAAATATCTTAATGACTGAGATAACCATGATGGTCTTATCACTCACCTAGAGCCAGATACCCCAGAGTGCAAAGTCAAGAGGGCCTTAGGAAGCATCACTATGAACAAAGCTAGTGGAGGTGATGGAATTCCAGCTGAGCTATTTCAAGTACTGAAAGATGATGCTGTTAAGGTGATGCACTCAATAGGCCAGCAAATTTGGGAAACTTGGCAGTGGTCACAGGACTGGAAAAGGTCAGTTTTCATTCCAATCCCAAAGAAAGGCAGTGCCAAAGAATGCTCAAACTACCGCACAATTGCACTCATCTCACACACTAGCAAAGTAATGTTCAAAATTCTCCAAGCCAGGCTTCAGCAATACGTGAACCATGAACTTCTAAATGTTCAAGCTGGATTTAGAAAAGGCAGAGGAACCAGAGATCAAATTGCCAACAACTGTTGGATCATAGAAAAAGCAAGAGAGTTCCTGAAAAACATCCACTTCTGCTTTACTGGCTATGCCAAAGCTTTTGACTCTGTGGATCACAACTCTATGGAAAATTCTTGATGTGATAGAAATACCAGACCACCTTACTGCCTCCTGAGAAGTCCATACACAGGTCAAGAAGCAACAGTTAGAAGTGGACATGGAACAACACTGATTCCAAATTCAGAAAGGAGTATGTCAAGGCTGTATACTGTCACTCTGCTTATTTAACTTATTTGTATAGTACATCATGTGAAATGCCGGGCTGGAAAAAGCACAAGCTGGAATCAAGATTCCCAGGAGAAACATCAATAATGTCAGATATGCAGATGACACCACCCTTATGGCAGAAAGTGAAGAAGAACTAAAGAGCCTCTTGATGAATGTGAAATAGGAGAGTGAAAAATCTGGCTTAAAACTCAACATTCATAATACTAAAATCATAGCATCAGTCCCATCACTTCATGGCAAATAGATGGAGAAAAAATGGAAATAGTGACTAACTATTTTCTTGGGCTCCAAAATCACTGAAGATGATGCCTGCAGCCATGAAATTAAAAGACGCTTGATCCATGGATAAAAGCTATGACCAACTTAGACAGCATATTAAAAAGCAAAGACATTACTTTGCCAACAAAGGTCCATATATTCAAAGCTATGGTTTTTCCAGTAGTCATGTTTGGATGTGAGAGTTGGACCATAAAGGAAGCTGAGCACGAAGAACTGATGCTTTTGAACTGTGGTGATGGAGAAGACTCTTGAGAGTCCCTTGGACTGCAAGGAGATCCAAACAGTCAATCTTAAAGGAAATCAGTCCTGAATATTCATTGAAAGGACTGATGCTGAAGCTGAAGCTCCAATACTTTGGCCACCTGATGTGAAGAACTGACTCATTGGTAAAGACCTTGATGCTGGGAAAGACTGAAGGCAGGAGAAGGGGACAACAGAGGATGAGATGGCTAGATGGCATCAACGATTCCATGGACATGATTTTGAGCAAGCTCCAGAATATGGTGATGGACAGGGAGGCCTGGCATGCTGCAGTCTGTGGGGTCACAAAGAGTTGGACCCAACTGAGCAACTGAACTGAACTAACTGAGAAGTTGCTATGCAACACAGGGAGCCCAACATGGTGCTGTGTGATAACCTAGAGAGGTGGGATAACAGGAGGAGAGGGAGAGTCAAGAAGGAGGTGATATATGTATTCAATTCAGTTCAGTTCAGTCGCTCAGTCGTGTCCGACTCTTTGTGATGATGACCTCCCTGTCCATCATCAACTTCCGGAGTTCACCCAAACTCATGTCCATCAAGTCAGTGATGCCATCCAGCCATCTAATCCTCTGTTGTCCCCTTCTCCTCTTGCCCCCAATCCCTCCCAGCTTCACGGTCTTTTCCAATGAGTCAACTCTTCGCATGAGGTGGCCAAAGTATTAGAGTTTCAGCTTTAGCATCAGTCCTTCCAAAGAACACCCAGGACTGATCTCCTTTAGAATGGACTGGTTGGGTCTCCTTGCAGTCCAAGGGACTCTCAAGAGTCTTCGCCAACACCACAGTTCAAAAGCATCAATTCTTCAGCGCTCAGCTTTCTTCACAGTCCAACTCTCACATCCATACATGACCACAGGAAAAACCATAGCCTTGACTAGACGGTCCTTTGTTGGCAAAGTAATGTCTCTGCTTTTGAATATGCTATCTAGGTTGGTCATAACTTTCCTTCCAAGGAGTAAGCGTCTTTTAATTTCATGACTGCAATCACCATCTGCAGTGATTTTGGAGCCCCCCCAAAATAAAGTCTGACACTGTTTCCACTATTTCCCCATCTAATTTCCATGAAGTGATGGGACCAGATGCCATGATCTTAGTTTTCTGAATGTTGAGTTTTAAGCCAACTTTTTCACTCTCCTCTTTCACTTTCATCAAGGGGCTCTTTAGTTCCTCTTCACTTTCTGCCATAAGGGTGGTGTCATCTGCATACCTG
>NW_011494831.1:1704240-1718402 GCF_000754665.1 Bison bison bison
TGTTTCTCATGATGTACTCTGCATATAAGTTAAATAAGCAGGGTGACAATATACAGCATTGATGTACTCCTTTTCCTATTTGGAACCAGTCTGTTGTTCCATGTCCAGTTCTAACTGTTGCTTCCTGACCTGCAGACAAATTTCTCAAGAGGCAGATCAGGTGGTCTGGTATGCCCATCTCTTTCAGAATTTTCCACAGTTTGTTGTGATCCACACAGTCAAAGGCTTTGGCATAGTCAATAAAGCAGAAGTAGATGTTTTCTGGAACTCTCTTCCTTTTTCGATGATCCAGCTGATGTTGGCAATTTGATCTCTGGTTCCTCTGCCTTTTCTAAAACCATCTTGAACATCTGGAAGTTCACGGTTCACGTATTGCTGAAGCCTGGCTTGGAGAATTTTGAGCATTACTTTACTAGCATGTGAGATGAGTGCAATTGTGTGGTAGTTTGAGCATTCTTTGGCATTGCCTTTCTTGAGGATTGGGATGAAAACTGATCTTTTCCAGTCCTGTAGCCACTGCTGAGTTTTCCAAATTTGCTGGCATATTGAGTGCAGCACTTTCACAGCATCATCTTCCAGGATTTGAAATAGTTCAACTGGAATTCCATCATCTCCACTAGCTTTGTTCATAGTGATGCTTTCTAAGGCCCACTTGACTTCACATTCCAGGATGTCTGGCTCTAGGTGATATATGTATGCTGCTACTGCTAAATCACTTCAGTCGTGTCTGACTCTGTGTGACCCCATAGACGGCAGCCCACCAGGCTCCCCTGTCCCTGGGATTCTCCAGGTAAGAACATTGGAGTGGGTTGCCATTTCCTTCTCTAACGCATGAAAGTGAAAAGTGAAAGTGAAGTCACTCAGTCATGTCCGACTCTTAGCGACCCCATGGACTGCAGCCTCCAGGCTTCTCCGCCCATGGGATTTTCCAGGCAAGAGCACTGGAGTGGGGTGCCATTGCCTTCTCCAGATATATGTATAATTATGTCTTATTTGTGTTACTCTACTGCAGAAACCAACACAACATTGTAAAGCAATTTTCTTCCGATTAAAAATAAATTTAAAAATACAGAAAAAAAATTCATGAGTCTATTTGGCTCAGATGATTACTTGGGTGGTGTCCTAATTGGCCCCTCTGGAAGTTGCAGGTGAACAAGCTATCTGAGCACCACTCTCCCTGCCTGGAACACCCTGGGATCTACAGAACTGTGCAGTAGCAACCAGAGGTTCCCAGGGAGACCAGCCAAGCTCACTGCCACCTGTTGGAAGATACCCTTAACATGGCTCAGGGAACCACCACCATCAACCACCATTTATCTCCACAGTAGGAGCTCAGAAAAGATTGGATTGGGCTGAATGGAACTTAAAGGACCTGAATTGATGTTACTGAGAACAACTTAGGTTACATGACAGGAAAGCAACTTGGCCCTCCATGAGCTCTGTGCAAAGGGCCTGCCCTGCTGAAGGCACCAAGAATTATCAAAACCAATCAAGCACAGAAACAAGTCTCTCAGGAATGATTAATCCTTGCTGTGAAGAGGCCAGGGGGAAAGTGAGGTGCCAACAATTCTCTAGTCAACTCTGAGAGTTACCCATACAGGGAGACAGGGGCTTTGGCACCAGCACAGCCAGGCAGAGTGAGAAATGTTGGCAAGGTAACTGGTGGGGGCAGGCATGTCTGGGCACAAAAGTGTTAGCTTAGCCTCCTAATATTTTTCTTGGACAACAATGAAAGTCTTGATGGAAGTATCTTTCTATTCCCTCTTTTGCTAACTCTACTCTCTACTCTCCTAGTCTGCCAAGGGGAAAAAAAGCAAAGCTCTTTCCTAAACTTTTCCAGGAAAACTAAAGTAGGGTTCTCTCCATCTTCTCGGACCAACACTAGCCCATCCAATCAACATTTTTTTTATTGACAGCCTACCATATGCTAAGTGCTAGATGGAAAGCAATGAGTAAACAGAGATTTGGTAGTATATTTTCTATCTGGAAAGAAAGGCAGTGAACCAGTAAACACATGCATCATAACTAACCATGATAAAAGTTTCAAAGAAAATGAGCCTAGAGCCCTGATAGGAAAATTACCAACACTGTGGTGGCGGCTTTGAAGAGAAAGCCTTTCAGAAGAAACTGAGACCTGAAGGAAAAGAAGGATCCAACCAAGAGAAAAGTAGCTAGCAAAGACTGTTTCAGGTAGAGGAAACAGCATGAGAAACCCTCAGGTCTCTGAGAGGGCAACAGGAGGTTACTGGGATTCTGGATCAGAAGTGTGGCCTGGAGAGGCACACAGACTGGTCTGAAAGAAATATATAGAAAGATAATGCATGAGCAGCCTTTTTGTAGCTCCCATGTGTTAGGGTCCACATGGGCTTCTCTGACTCTCACAACACAGGAAACCCATCCAGTGAACAGCACAGAGTAAACCAGGATCCATGACCAGCTCGGGTCATGCTCACATGGAAAGGCTCTGCTAGACTCATGAAGCATCCTTCCTCCATGAGCCAAAGATTAAACATGAGTCACAACCAGCCCTGCTGGAAGCAGCTGAGAGGAGGGTTTTCTCTGTTCTTCACCATCCACATGCCAGACAGCCACACAGGTTCGGAAATGGCATCAGAAATGTGCTTGCAGTGCTCTAGAACAGGTGCTCATGGCCAGGGTAGGAGCAGGCTTAGCCACTGGCAGAGGTATGCCTCCTCACAGCTGGCCTAGGCCAAAGGTTCAGGACAGAAATGATTTAATAACCAGATCACAGTTCACAGAAGAAAATCTATGATTCCTAATCAAAACAGACATCCAGACAGGGAGGATGCTCTTTTCACAATGAACAAGACTCATCCTTTTGGTCTGGCAGCCTTCAGAGGCATTGTTCTTGCCATTTCCTTTATAGTTCAAGGTTGCTAAAGGTAGAGATTAATTTTCATTGCAGTGGTTACCTGCTAAGTGGATGCCTCCAGGCACTGGATGTATGTTTCATTTTATTCTGTTAGAAGTAAATAAATTTCCTGAAGGACAATATAATCTTGCCATAATACCTATGTGATAACTTCAGGCCAACAAGATGGGACCTATTTCAAACAAGTACCTAGGAAGACCTTTCTGAAGAGGTAGAGCAGGGCAGGGGCACTTTGACCAACCCTAAATTGTGAGCTGGTTTTGTCTGGCAATTACTGAAAAAGCATTGAATTTCTCTGGCAAAATGTAGACACAAATCCAGCGTTATTCATAGATTGAGCCTGAGCCCAAGCATTAAACTTTAGCCCTGAACTTTCAATTCTTCCTGTTCAGTTTTTGATGCAGAAGATAAGGTTCCTACCTTGAGCCAAGCTACACACTTACATCTACCCCATGTCATCACAAAGATGAGTTAAATCCAGCCAGGATTAAATGGAAGCCCTTGATAAATAGGTCAGAACTGACTTGTTCAAGGTTATATCTCCAACTGGCTTGAAGCTACATATTTCTTTCTTTCATTATTTTTAGGAGTTATATCTGCATGTTGTTGTTCAGTCGGGTAAGTAATGTATGAATCCTTGCGACCCCATGAACTGCAGCACACCAGGCTTCTCTGTTCTTCACTATCTCTCAGAGTTTGCTCAAATTCATGTTCATTGAGTCAGTGTGGCCATCCAACCATCTCATCCTCTGCCACCCCTTTCCCAGTGTCACAGCCTTTTCCAATGAGTCAGCTCTTTGCATCAGGTGGCCAAAGTATTGGAGTTCCAGCTTCAGCACCAGTCCTTCCAATGCATACCCAGGGCTGATTTATTTTAGGATTGACTGCTTTGATCTCCTTGCAGTCCAAGGGACTCTCAAGAGTCTTCTCTAGCATTACAGTTAGAAAGCATCACTTTCTCAATAAGAAAACCTATTTTGACCATATTTTTATATCTCAGTCAGGGGTTCCCCCAACTTTCCTCACATGTATGTGTCCATCTGTCTGCCTGTATTTAAGCTAAGGAAAACCTTACCACCCAGGTTTAGCAGTAATGCTTTTGAGAAGCATGCGTTGTTCATTCTTAAGAAGCCTCCAAACTTAGGCAGAAAGTTACCAAATGTTTGGCTTGGTCCCCCCTAAGGCAGTGAAACATGGTTTTTCACAAACTTACAGAGCAGCACAAGACTGTCTACAAAGCAATAACATAACACCAAACACGTCAGCATATGCAAGTTTTCAAGTCCCAGCATCTCCTCTCTGCAGTTCTAGACAGGAGCGTAATGAAGCAGCAGGATGGCTCCTGCAGTAAACAAGAAGGCCATGAATATTTAATGCCCTCATCCCTCAGCAGGCAGCAATGCAGAAGTCAGATGGAGAAGGAGAAGCTTGGACCTCCCCCGTATACCTGTGACTGATTCATGTTGATGCATGGAAGAAATCAACACAATATTTTAAAGTAATTATCCTCCAATTAAAGATTAATTAATTAATAATAATAATTAAAAGAGAAGGCTAGGCTTGACTCCATGCATTGTGGCCATAGCTACAATTACTGAACTCACTAAAAAAAAAAGTGGCTCAGCAAAAACATTTACATTGATGACTGACCCACTTTGTCATGTTTTGAGACATTACAAGTTATCCTCACTTACCCAACCATGCTTAACCTTGGAGACTGAGAAAGGGGGGATGGGGAAGGTAGTAACGGGCAGCTAAAGGATTTGACCGACTTTTATGTTTGAGATGTTTCATAACAAGAACTGTCAAGACCAGAGCAAGTCTGTTATTCATCTCCTTTCCCTTAAGGAACATTTCTTTATGGAGTCCCATGCAGTCATTCATTCGATCAGCAAATTCATTACACACCAGGTGCTGAGCATGAATAGGAAGAGATACCCTAAGTCAAAACTAGGGACATCGGCCCTGGTGATTTCCAAGCAAGAGTCCAGACCCTTCAGAGATCTTTTACCTCTGATCTTTTTCCATGGCAGTCAAACTAAACCAACACAAAAGTTGCAACACCCGCCTTCAGGGAGGAGTTGTACCATTGCCCCCAACTGTGCAAGTATAGTGAAAGATACGCACAAGCAGCGGATGGCATTTCATCACTACATGCAAAGTGTCCTGGAGTCTTCAGCTTGCCTCTTTCCAGTTCCTTGAAAGAGGGATGCTGCCTGGTCTACCACTTTCCTTCAGAGTTGCATCTCCAGCCCCCTCTCTCTAAGCAGGCTCTTACCACTCACTTTGGCAGAGACATTCCCTGTTTTCAAGCCCTTCCCCAAGTAGTTACATTTCCAATTGCCTTTCCTCCTTTCTGAAGAAATTAAGTATGCAGTGATTGTGACATGTTCTAAAGAGGTTTGCTTTACCAAGAAAGTGCTACAAACTGGGTCCCCGCAAGGAAATCAGAGTGAGTCACTCAGGACTCTTTGCTTCTGCTTTTCAGGCTGTTAAATGCAAGCCATGAGGCACCCCACGCAAAGCCATTTGCCTCAGCTGAGGCCTAAGAACGTCACTCCCTACACAGCAGATCACGAAGAAATAGCCAAACAGGGTCAGCCTGAATCCCATGTTTCTTGTTGTTATAATCTGAGAAAATGAGCACTGACAGGATGGAGAGTAATGTCTATTGTATTTCATTTGAGTGGAAAGTAAACAGTTGTTAGAGAAATTATTCCAAGTCCTCCGCTTCAGCAAACATACAAGAGAGAGAAAAGAGACAAAGGTAAGCATTCACAGCTCCTGTCATCTTTGACTCAACACAAAAACCCGTGACAGGAATATCTACCCAATGGCACATGGCTGGATTCAAAGCTTGGAAATTGAGTGAGAAACAAACTAGAGGTGCCATCAGTCTCGGAGGGACTGCAGGGCAGAGGAGCAAGCTGAATCTTCTGTTCTGCTTAGCTCCAGAGAGATCATGTTTCAAACAAGGTCGTTAGTGATAAAGCAGAGCACCGTGATAGCAACGAAGCTAGGCTCCAGCAGAGAAGGAGGTTTGAGGCTTCACTGATGCTGACTCTGCCCAGACACTACTTCCTCTCTCTTCTCTAAGGTTCAGCAAAAGTCCCCCTCCTCCTTGAAGTCTTCATGGGTTTCATCTGCCCGTATACACACCTTGTCTTATGAATTCCTGGAGCAGCTACTCTTTCATTTTTAAATTATACTATAATTGCTTTACAATGTTAGTTTCTGCTCTACAACAATGTGAATCAGCTATATGTATGTATATATCCCCTCCCTGTTGAGACTCCCTCCTACCCCACCATCCCTAGGCCATCACAGAGCACAGAACTGAGCTCCCTGTGCTATACAGCAGCTTTCTACTAGCTATCTATTTTACACATGGAAATGTATACATGTCAGTGCTACTCTCCTAGTTCATCTCACCCTCCTGGAGCAGCTACTTTCATGCTTTACAATATGGAGATTTTTCAGATTTTCCTTGACTTTGTTCTCTAGTTTATCCACATGTTTTCACCTCTAATCTCGTGACTGAATTCTGATTCTCTTGGAATAAGAGCTTAGTTTTATTTTTTTAATTTTTCTTTTGGCTCTCCTACACAGCCTGGTTTGGAACTGAACATATCAAAAGCCTCTAACGTGTATCTCTCTAGATGATTCTGACAAGTTTTCCTAAGAGTCACCACCCATGGAAGAACCAGGACAATTGACAGCTTATTTACATTAACTTAGGGGGGAACTTGGTTGAGCATGTCCACTTGGACTGTGGGCCACCTGTTCGTCATTTACTTTCAAGTTGAGTCTTGAATAACATAGCAGACCTGGCATTCCTTGGTGTTTCTTCTGTTAGTCACCCATAACCAAGGCCCATGTTCTGAGCAGGTGAACAACACAGTCAAAGAACACCTAATAATGACAAGCTAATAGCTGCAAACATCCAGACATGAATGCTTCGTTCATTGTTTAATCAAAGCTGGAGCCCACTTTGCTACTTTCAGATATGAACATTGGCCCTCAGGTGGAGGGATGCGGAGGGTGGCAAATTTGATCAGCCACATCCAAATAGAATTTCATTCTCTGCACACACAGTAGGGCTGCTGAGTAGCCTGTGGATAATATTGCTTTTCTCACACACATTTGCCTCAGCTGAAAAGGTTTGATCCTTTGGTTTTAAAAAAGGCAAGAAAAGGTATGTATGGAAAAAGTTTATGGCAGGTGTTCTAATCAGTGAGGTTTGACATATACAGAATGAAAAACTGTCTTAATTCACTGGGACTGATGTGGTTTCCTGAGACATGGGAATTTCCATGCTAAAACCAGAAAAGTTCTTGACAGACGGGGACCAGTCATTTCCTAGATTCCAAGAGTCAGCCTTCAGACCTTCAGCAGACCATGTTGTTGCTCAGTCGGTAAGTCATATCCTACTTTTTGCAACTCCATGAACTGCAGCATGCCAGGCTTCTCTGTCCTTCACTATCTCCCAGAGTTTGCTACAACTCCTGCCCATTGAATCAGTGGTACCATCCAACCATCTCATCTTCTTTCACCCCCTTGTCTTCTTACCCTCAATCTTTCCCAGCATTGGGGTCTTTTCAAATGAGCCAGCTCTTCGCATGAGGTGGCCAAAGTATTGGAGTTTCAGCTTCAACATCAGTCCTTCCAATGAACACCCAGGACCGATCTCCTTTAGGATGAACTGGCTGGATCTCCTTGCGGTCCAAGGGACTCTCAAGAATCTTCTCCAACACCACAGTTCAAAAGTATCAATTCTTCAGTGCTCAGCTTCCTTTATAGTCCAACTATCACATCCATACATGACTACTGGAAAAACCACTGGTTATGGGTTTTGGTCTGTCTAGTCATAGCTTTGACTAGATGGACTTTTTATGACAAAGTAATGTCTCTGATTTTTAATATGCTGTCTAGGTTGGTCATAACTTTTCTTCCAAGGAGTGTCTTTTAATTTTGTGGCTGCAGTGGTTTTGAACCCAAGAAAATAAAGCCTCTCACTGTTTTCATTGTTTCCCTATCTGTTTGCATGAAGTGATGGGACGAGATGCCATGATCTTAGTTTTCTGAATGTTAAGTTTTAAGCCAGATTTTTCACTCTCCTCTTTCCCTTTCATCAAGAGACTCTTTAGTTCTTCTTTACTCTCTTCCATAAGGGTGGTTATGGCATATCTGAGTTATCGATATTTCTCCTGGGAATCTTGATTCCAGCTTGTACTTCATCCAGCCCAGCATTCCACATGATGTACTATGCTGCTGCTGCTAAGTCGCTTCAGTTGTGTCCGACTCTGTGCGACCCCATAGACAGCAGCCCACCAGGCTTCTCCGCCCATGGGATTCTCTAGGCAAGAGTACTGGACTGGGTTGCCGTTGCCTTCTCCGTAATGTACTATGCATAGAAGTTAAATAAGCAGGGTGACAATATACAGTCTTGACATACTCCTTTCCTGATTTGGAAACAGTGTTGTTCCATGTCCAGCACTAACTGTTGCTTCTTGACCTGCATACAGATTTCTCAGGAGGCAGGTATGATGGTCTGGTATTCCCATCTTTCAGAATTTTCCACAGTTTGTTGTGATCCACACAGTCAAAGGCTTTGGCGTAGTCAATAAAGCAGAAGTAGATGTTTTTCTGGAATTCTCTTGCTTTTTCTATAATCCAAAAAACGATGGCAATTTGATCTCTGGTTCCTCTGCCTTTTCTAAATCCAGCTTGAACATCTGGAAGTTCATGGTTCATGTACTGTTGAAGCCTGGCTTGGAGAATTTTGAGCATCACTTTGCTAGTGTGTGAGATGAATGCAATTGTGTGGTAGTTTGAGCATTCTTTCATTGCCTTTCTTTGGGATTGAAATGAAAACTGACCTTTTCCAGTCCCATGACCACTGCTGAGTTTTCCAAATTTGCTGTCATATTAAATGCAGCACTTCCTTAACATCATCTTCCAGGATTTGAAATAGCTCAACTGGAATTCCATCACCTCCACTAGCTTTGTTCGTAGTGATGCTTCCTGAAGCCCACTGGACTTCGCATTCCAGGATGTCTGGCTCTAGGTGAGTGGTCACACCATTGTGGTTATCTGGATCATGAAGATTTGTTTTTGTACAGTTCTTCTTTGTGCTGTTGCCGCCTCTTCTTAATATCTTCTGCTTCTGTTAGCTCCATACCATTTCTGTCCTTTATCGAGCCCATCTTTGCATGAAGTGTTCCCTTGGTATCTCCAATTTTTTTGAAGAGATCTCTAGTCTTTCCCATTCTATTGTTTTCCTCTATTTCTTTGCATTGATCACTGAGGAAGGCTTTCTTATGTCTCCTTGCTATTCTTTGGAACTCTGTATTCAGATGGGTATATCTTTCCTTTTCTCCTTTGCCTTTCATTTTTCTTCTTTTCTCAGCTATTTGTAAGGCCTCCTCAGACAACCGTTTTACCTTTTTGCACTTCTTTTTCTTGAGGATGTTCTTGATCACTGCCTCATGTACAATGTCACAAACTTCTGTCAATGGTTCTTCAGGCACTCTGTCTATCAGATCTAATCCCGTAAATCTATTTGTCACTTCTACTGTATAATCATAAGGGATTTGATTTACATCATCCCTGAATGTTCCAGTGGTTTTCCCTACTTCTTCAATTTAAGTCTGAATTTTGCAATAAGGGGCTCATGATCTGAGCCACAGTCAGCTCCCAGTCTTGTTTTTGCTGACTGTATAGAGCTTCTCCATCTTTGGCTGCAAAGAATATAATCAATCTGATTTCAGTATTGACCATCTGGTGATGTCCATGTTTAGAATCTTGTCTTGTGTTGTTGGAAGAGGGTGTTTGAAGTGACCAGTGTGTTCTCTTGGCAAAACTCTGTTAGCCTTTGACCTGCTTTATTTTGTACTCCAAGGCCAAATCTGCCTGTTATTCCAGGTATCTCTTGACTTCCTACTTTTGCATTCCAGTCCCCTATAATGAAAAGGCATCTTTGGGGCAGGGGCGAGGGGGGGGGGCGGTTAAGTTCTAGAAGGTCTTGTAGGACTTCATAGAACCATTCAACTTTAGCTTCTTCAGCATTTTGGTCAGGGCATAGACTTGGATCACCGTGATATTGAATGGTTTGCCTTGGAAAGGAACAGATATCATTCTGTCATTTTTGAGATCGCATCCAAGTTCTGCATTTCAGACTCTTTTGTTGATTATAATGGCTACTCCTTTTCTTCTAAGGGATTCTTGCCTATAGTAGTATATATAATGGTCATCTGAGTTGAATTCACCCATTCCAGTCCATTTTAGTTCACTGATTCCTAAAATGTTGATGTTCACTCTTGCCATCTCCTGTTTGACCACTTCCAATTTACCTTGATTCATGGACCTAAAATTCCAGGTTCCTATACAATATTGATCTTGGCTCTGACTAATAGAATTGTCTCCTCTTTCCTACCATTTCTCTCGCATTCCACTCTAAATCCCTCCAGCATTCCACTGTCATAGCTCTGGTCAGATCACTTGTTTGCTAAACACTCACAGTAGTCACTTCTCCACTGTACTATGTCCAAGTCCTACACACTCTTCATACCCTAAATGGTGCCTTCCCCATGAAGCATTGTCTTTTTCTATATAAAATAATCCGTTCTTTCCAAATGCCTTGGGTCCTTGACTCTTCCCTACTTTACTTAATGTTATTATTTATGTGTATTATCTTCCTTTATAAACCAAAGTCCTTGAGAGTAAGAATGGTATGTCATCCACCTTTTTACCCCCACTGAAAATAATTAAAAAATCAATGAATAAAATTCAAGTAAGGTTTAACCTGAGGCATACTCCCTTGCATGGATGCTGTTGCTTAACTTTTGAAAGTTTTTTCTATATCCCTATGTCTTCCAACCATTCCTCCCCATCTTAGTCAACCATAGTCAAAGCCTGAGAGTTGGGGACAGCCACTCCCTTGCCTTGATGCAAATCTTGTTGCTGTAGGACTCCCAGACGCCATAGCAGGCCAGCAGGGCTCAGCTAAAGGGACTTTGTCCCACAGAACTGTGAAATAGAGATTTCTTTGAGGTAGAGTCTGAATTTTTTCCCTGTCCTCTGTCTTCGCCTTCATAATTAGCACACTTTCTAACACAGGCACAAAACTATACTTCACTTTGTCCTCTCCCCCACATCCCCCAGGACACTATGGCTCTGAGTTTGTCCTGCTTCCTGACCCAAGAAATAAAGAAATGTATTAAACTGTCTCAGCATTTATTTTAATATATGGAAATAAAAGGGCTGACTTAAAGCACAGATGTCTGGAGGAGGCATTTCTCCTTATCCCTGTCAACTCATCCATTGTGGAACAAACATTCAAGAGTTTACAGAAGGAGAGAATCTGAACTTGTCTTAAGTTGTTCTTTTCTCAGCTCCTCTTTTTCTTCCCCCCCTTCACAACTGTAGCATTTCCTGGTTTGAATGTTGTGCTGTGCTAGTCACTCAGCTGTGTCTGACTTTTTGCAACCCTATGGACTATAGCTCATGAGGCTCCTCTGTGCATGGAATTTCCCACATAATAATATTGGAGTGGGATGCCATTTCCTCCTCCAGAGGATCTTCCTGATCAAGGAATTGAACCCGTGTCTCCTACATCTCTTTCACTGCAAGTAGATTCTTTACTGCTGTACCAATACCAGCCCTCAAAACCCAGTCATTATGGGAATGGTGAACACAGTCAGAAGAAAGGCCTCTGGTGGGGAAGCACTGGGACCCTTTGGAACAAAGGAGCAAGTCGGTGCAGCTCAAGCCACAGCTGCAGGACAAGCTGAGTCCCACTCTGTAGCCTTGTCTGTGTCTCCTCTCAGCAACCATCCACTTTATGCAATAAGTGTTCATCAAGCGCTTAGCATGTAGCTGCTCTATGGTTCCTAGGAGCGATACACAGTGTCATTCCAGATAGTCGAGAATGAACTTAACATAGGCATGATATGAATGACCGCCAGCATCCTGGAGCAGGATTTGAAGGGCTTCCCTGTGCCAGGATTCACTTCTTTTGTTGCCAGACTATAGGGAGGTCCAGGGTTTTCAAATGAATGAACAGAGCAGCTGGATGGCAGAAGGGACACCCAGGATCTTCAGGGGTCAGATACTTGCCTGCTGGTATGGAAGGACCTGCTTTCATGCCAGTACACAGATAGCAGTTTAGTAACTGACAGGGCCATATCGGGGCTAGCCCACTGGATAGGAGCCTTTGATACAATAATGGGCAATAGAGAAATGGCTCTTTCACTGATGGATCCCACAGTTCAATGTAGGAGATACACAGTGCCATGCTCTGAATGTACCCTGTGAAAGATGCACTCATCTATTGAAATACTAACCGCTAAAGGTGACAGTACTGGTATTAGCAGGTGGGACTTTTGGGAGGTGATTAGGGTAGGGCTTTTCTGGATAGAGTTAGCGCTCATCTAAAAGAGAAGCCACTGAGTTCTCTAGTCCTTTCCACCATGTGAGAACAGTATGAGAAGTATTCAACTACAAAGGATATTTTCTCATCTTTTTTACAACCCGATTGTCCTAGCACCCTGACCTTGGACTTCTAGGCTTCACAACTGTGAGTAGTACATGTTTGTTAACAGACAGCAATCAGATAATCATAAAAACAAATGTAAGACAGTTGGGTTTGAGACTACCATATAAAACAGTATCTGTAAATACTGTTACAAAGATGGGAATCTAAGGCAAGAACAATGCTGGAATGCTACAAAACTGGGATTGTAGCAGTTCTACAATACTGGAATCTGACCATTTCAGATGGATACAGGAGGCTCCCCAAGGAAGCAAGTTTTTGGTTAAGATCTGAAGGAAGAGCAGGAGTTAGCAAGTCAATGAGGGGATAGAAGAGCATTCAAAACAGAGGGAACAACATGTTCAAAGGTCCTGGGGCACAGAGCACTGAGAGAAGAGAAGAGAAAGTTAAGAGGAAGGAAGAAAGTATATAGGACCAGTGGTGGGCCTTGAGTTCTATCTATCCCAAGAACAATGACCTATCACTAAATGCTTTAGAGCACTGGGGCAGGGACTTCTCTGGTGATCCAATGACTAACACTCCACGCTTCCAATTCAGGGGGTCCAGATTCAATCCTTGGCCAGGGAACCAGATCCCACATGATGCAACTAAGAGCTCACATGCCACAAAGAAGATCCCACATGCTGCAAATAAGACCCAGTGCAGTCAAATAAATAAATAAGTATTTTTAAAAAGCAGTTGAGTGGCATTATCAGATTAACATTTTGAAAAGACTGTTTTCCTAGTCACCTTGGAAATGGCTGTGCCTGGACTAGGAGGCTGAGGGTGGACACTTCACTGGCCAACACCAGGGACCCCCTAAGAGCCTATCAATATATATGCAGTGTGTTCCTCAGGGCTCTGATCTCATCCTGGGAGGGAAGAGCTCCTCCATAAGACGAGGCTCTGACAGCTTCCTCCTATCAGTGAAAATAGAGTGAGTGTGCAGTAGGGACAAAAACATATAGTGGTTTAAAGAATGATATGCTCTCAACCTCTTCCTTAATTGTTATAAACTATCATTTATTTAGCACACACCCCAAGGGCCAAGCGCCTGACTAATCATTGCTGCCCATTGCCTTCAAAGAAAGGCAATGCCAAAGAATGTTTAAACTGCTGCACAATTGCACTCATCTCACACGCTAGTAAAGTAATGCTCAAATTCTCCAAGCCAGGCTTCAGCAATATGTGAACCATGAACTTCCAGATGTTCAAGATGGTTTTAGAAAAGGCAGAGGAACCAGAGATCAAATTGCCAACATCCACTGGATCATGGAAAAAGCAAGAGTGTTCCAGAAAAACATCTATTTCTGCTTTATTGACTATGCCAAAGCCTTTGACTGTGTGGATCACAACAAACTGTGGAAAATTCTGAAAGAGATGGGAATACCAGACCACCTGACCTGCCTCTTGAGAAACCTATATGCAGGTCAGGAAGCAACAGTTAGAACTGGACATGGAACAACAGACTGGTACCAAATAGGAAAAGGAGTACGTCAAGGCTGTATATTGTCACCCTGCTTATTTAACTTATATGCAGAGTACATCATGAGAAACGCTGGACTGGAAAAAGCACAAGCTGGAATCAAGATTGCCAGGAGAAATTTCAATAACCACAGATATGCAGATGACACCACCCTTATGGCAGAAGGTGAGGAGGAACTAAAAAGCCTCTTGATGAAAGTGAAAGAGGAGAGTGAAAAAGCTGGCTTGAAGCTCAACATTCAGAAAATGAAG
>NW_011494831.1:1718502-1727834 GCF_000754665.1 Bison bison bison
AGTACTTTGGCTACCTCATGGGAAGAGTTGACTCATTGGAAAAGACTCTGATGCTGGGAGGGATTGGGGGCAGGAGGAGAAGGGGACAACAGAGGATGAGATGGCTAGATGGCATCACTGACTCGATGGACATGAGTTTGGGTGAACTCCGGGAGTTGGTGATGGACAGGGAGGCCTGGCATGCTGCGATGCATGGGGTCGCAAAGAGTCAGACACGACTGAGCAACTGAACTGCCATGTTCACTGGCCTTCTTAATGTTCAGGCTGATCCAGCAACATAGGCATTATCAACTCCATTTTACAAGGTGGGCATTCATACTCAGGGAGTTAACTTGCCAAGGAGTCAACAGTCATGTCTTTCTGATTCTTGCTCTTTTGTTTTTAACCCAATACTGGTTATTAAATGTGAATATGTGGTCGGTTCCATGATGTGTGCTATGCTTCAAAAGATACTGTCTTACCCAGAAAAAAGTGCAGTCTGATGGAAAGGGGATCACAAGCACATACATACATTTAGACAACTAAATATAACACAATTAAAATCATACAGAATTTGTTCTTCATGAAAGAGTGGTGACTGTCTATATTTAGTCATATTGCATTTGGCTCAGCATCTCTATGAGGAGGGAATGAACCAAGTTGAAAGCCAACTTTACCAAGTAACAGTTGTGTGCCAGGTATTGAGCTAAGTGCTTTCAGCATATTAACTCAATGAAATCCTCATAGCAAGCTCACCAGGAAGGCAACTCTATTGTCTATATTTTGCAGATGGAGAAAGTGGGGCTCATATCAGTCAAAAAAAAAAAAAAGAATCCCCAGGATCACAAGTAAATCACCAGACGATAAATAACTTGTGAAGGGAGAGTAAACTAATACTACTGATGGCTGACTTTCAATCTACAGGAAACTGGAGATAGATTCTAAAATGGAAAACCAAACTCCGTGCTGATGTAAGACACAGAGCATTAAAACTGACCCTAAACACCCCAACCACAGGAGTCTGACTGCAAAACAGGTTAGCTTCCCAGAGCCAGGCTCTATGGGCAAACTGTTCCTACTTCTTGGAGTTGTTTTGACATTAAAATGTGAAAGTTCTTAAAATAAGGAGGAGGGTAGAGACTCCAAGGAATGTTAAAATAATTTGTGGCAAAACAGAGAAAGTTAAACATTCATTAAGGGTTTTCATTTCAAATGATCGTTTTACCATATCAATGTCTAATTTGGGGAGCAGGGAGAAGAGGAAGAAACTCTTACTTAATCCCTTTCCTGAACTGGCCACTGAGAATGCTCATCAGCAGAGACTCATGGAGGTTTCAAGCCCCTCCTGTAGAAGCTGGGGTCCACAGATGCAGAGACCCTACACAGGTCTCCCTGGCTGCCTATTCACCTAACCAGAGCCAAGCCAGCTTTGCCAACTGTCAGCACACCAACCCTGGCTGTCTCCAGCACTTACTTAGGGATCCTATGCATATATCTTTTCCCAGAGGCAGAGCTTTGCCCTGGATTATATCTTCATTATTTCGCCCCTAAGTGCAAAAAACGAATGTTGGGCTCCCAAATCCTAGGAAATATCTGAAACCCAACTCAGCAGATATCCATAAATTAAGTAATGTCCAGCCTCAAATATAAGCTGTCATTTCCAAAAGGCTGGAGGGTGTGTATGTCCAGGGAACAGTCTAGAATGAACACCCTCTACTCTGGTGTTCAGATCTATGTTGCTCATCGGAGCTCTTTCAGCTCCTTTGCGCTAGAGGTACTGGTAGCCTCACAGCTGAAAGTCACCCTCTTATTCACTGCCTTCAGAGCAGACTTTCTGCTGGTTCCCTGGGTGAATGCTCAACATTCTCAATATGCTCAAAGGCTTGCCTACCCTGGAATTAATTTATTCATTCATATATCTCACCATGAATTTATCAGCTACTCTTTGAATGCTTATGTTCCAGGCATGGAGCTAGACACACTGATAATACATCAAGGAGCAAGCAGTCACCAGAATTTTAGCCTTCAGATTTACTCAACTTTTCATCATGATTGCATCTTGACATGCTGCCCAGCAGAAGACTGATTAGAATACATCATTACATCAGCTCCGATTGCTGTATCAGTGCCCTGGAAGTTTGTTTGGGGCAGAATTCTTGCAGAAAAGCAAGCCTGGGAAGACTCAGGGACTCCTGGGGTACCGTCACCTGGAAGGTGGTGTCAACATACCCAAGATGAGAAAACAGAAATCCAGAAAATAAAATACAAATGCCCCACCAAACTCTGCTGTAATGGATAGGCCACATCCTCACTCACTCAAAAGCACCAGCTGTGGAATGATATGGTATCATGCTGGGTACCAGAGGCTACAAAACACCCAAAGGTTAGTTTCCCACACTCAGGCCACTCACCACAAAGGGAGCCACAGATGCACAAAAATTTGAATTACAGAACAAGGGATTCATTAAAGTCATCTCTCACTTGACTCACTGCAATAATTTTCTCATTTCCCCTCTTGTCTCAGATCCCCCTCACTGCCCACTCCGGCCTCCCTCAACTCTAATTCATTCTCAACATCCTGGCTAGGATTATTTATAAAACACCTCCCTGGAAAACTGCCTGCAAAGGTAGTTCTCAAACTACCATTGAAGAGGCCTGGAGGTCAATCTGAGCCTCCGTATTTACCAAATCCTGATTTCTATAGCTAGGGCCTTGGACACTGCACATTAAACATATATTAGAATAATTCTCATTCACACTTACTCATTAGTAATTCTAATTTCCAGTTTGAAAGCTAGCCCATGGATAGAAAAGCTGATTGACGGGGCTGGATGCCCTTCATAAAGGATCCTAGCCTACCTTTCCAATCTCATTTGAGGCCATTATAATACCCCATGCTTTATGTCTTAGTAACATAAATATACTCCCTGAACAAGCTAGACATTTTCCTTCTCCTGTGCCATTTTCATGCAAATCCTTCTGCCTGGAATTCCCAACCCTCCTCTCCCAGTCAAATCCCTACTAGTCTGCGCACCTGGGTGCACGTGTGTGCACACACACACACACACACACTCCACTTGGAAAACTCTTATTCACCTATTAAAAACCAGAACAGGAACTTCTGGTGGTCCAGTGGCTAAGACTCTGTGCTCTCAATGCAGGGGGCCTGGGTTCGATTCTTGCTTTGGGAACAAGATCCCACATGCTGCAACTAAGAGTTCCAAGATGTCACAACTAAAGATCCTGCATGCTGTGGTGAAGAGCGAGGATCCCACATGCTGCAACTAAGATCCAGCGGAGACAAATAAATAAGCAAACATTTAAAAGCCAGAACAAATATCACGATCCTGTTATCTTGCAGACCCCTCAGCTTCCTGTAAAATGCACTGTTGTCTTACTGTGTTTCCACAGCACCGTACACTTTCTATTTTCCTTCACTAATCCCATGTATGGTACTATTGAATTTGTGCCAAGCGGCTGCTCTCCCTGTTCATATACACCCACATGCATTTACTTCTTGAGGTTTTGGGGGGTATGGACAGTTCCTTATCCATCTCTAAATTCCAAGTGCCTAACACTTAACTGCTCAACAAATATTATATTGAACTGAAGCTATTCAAATTTTACAGATGAAACATGTAACATCTTTCCTTACACATGGCTAACTTTTAAAAAAACATTTACTTCTTCCTTTCCCCTCTAAGGAAGTCATATGGAACTAAATCTTCCAATCCATGAGCAAAGAATTTATTTAACTCCACCTACTTAAGTCTTCTTTAATTTCTCTCAGTAAGTTTTTAAAAACTCTGGTTAGAGGTTTTGTATCTCTTTTCTTACATCTACTTTTAGGTATTCAATGTTTTTGATATTTTTAAACTGTTTTTTATATTTTAAGACATACAGAAATCCAACTAATTTTTGTATATTGCCCTTGTATTCAGTCACTGAATTTTAATATTAGTTTTAATAGTTTTTCTGTAGATTTATTAAATCCTCTATATACAAAAATAATACCAGTTTATTTCTTTTCCAATTCTTATACTTTTATTTTTCTTGACTCATTGCACTGGTGACTTCTAGTACAATGTTAAACCAAAATGGTGATAATTGATGTCATTATTTTATTGCCCATGCTATGCTGACTATGTCTTAATATTTCATAATTATATAATAATATTTCCCATCACTATGTAAAAGCTGAGTCTTTTTAAACTTATGTTAGCCATGAATGGGTGTTGAATTTTATCTAATTTTATCTGTATCCACTGATACGATTATATAGCTTTTTCTCCTTTGTAATGTTCATGTGGTAAATGTGTTAAAGTATTAAACCAATCTTTCACTCCTAAAATAAACTTAAGTTGGTCATGATACAAAATTATTTTCATAGATCACCAGATTCATTCTTCTACTTATAATTTTTATATCCATGAGCATGAGAGACTTAGCCTATGAAATTGATTTTCTTATAGTATCTTTGTCAAATTTTGATATCAAATTTTATATCAAGTTTTTCTGAACTCATGGAAAAGGTTGACCAATGTTCTGCCTTTTCTTCTCTGGAAACTGTGATCCAGCCCTCTTCATTTTAACCAGAAATGGAAATTTCTCCCCCTTTCTTCTCCTACAAACACTTTATCTTTGAAGGGAAAACATATTGAACAATAAAAAAGTAAGCTGGCTTAAACAATACCAACTTCAAGGACCTGGAACACTCTTAAAAACTTGACTCAGTACCACCTCTGCATTGTAAGCTACACAAATTATTTCTGTGTAAGTATACTTTATCCTTAATGTCAATGTGTAAATAGACTTCAAATCTATCACTGTATGTTATTATAAATATTCTTATGTCATGTCATCATACTCATTACCTCTTTTGACAAGTACACAAACCCTTGAGTAATGTGAGATGGACACACAATATTTAATCCTGCTCTACTATATTCAAGCAGACCTTCAATATAGACTAATGGCATTCTGACCATATATAGAATTACTTTATGCTTTGGGTTAACTGATTTCAGTATAAATGCAGACTAATACTCAGTTTTTAATGAACATTAATTCTTTCAGATATTGCTACCATTGATATTTGCTTGGTAAGTATGCTTTGCTGCTTCTCTTCTGTTAGTGCAAAGTAAAATTTTAGAATACAGTTATTCATAGTCCCTGGCTATGAAAAAGTAATCAACAAACTCTTTCTTATTGAATTCATTAATGAATTAATAATGAATGACTGCAAGGAGATCAAACCAGTCCATCCTAGAGGAAATCAACCCTGGATATTCATTGGAAGAACTGATGCTGAAGCTGAAACTCCAATACTTTGTCCACCTGATGAGAAGAACTGACTCATTGGAAAAGACCCTGATGCTGGGGAAGACTGAAGGCAGGAGGAGAAGGAAATGACAGAGGATGAGACAGTTGGATGGCATCACTGACTCAATGGACATGAGTTTGAGAAAGCTCCATGATATGGTGAAGGACAGGGAAGCCTGGCATGCTGTAGTCCCTGGGGTCGCAAAGAATCAGGCACAAATGAGCAACTGAACAACAGCAATAATGAACGACGAGAAAGTTACCCATTCTCAAAAGTCAAGAGTCAGAAAACTACAGTTTCTGAGCCAAGTTCACTCGCTCTCTGATTGTTAAAAAAATGTGGATTAGGCACAGCCACATTAATTTGTTTATATACATTCTCTTTTGGAATTGAATTTCTTCAGTTTTTATACTTGAATAGTTGCAACAGAGACCATATGGCCCCTAAATATGGTCTAAATATTTACTGTCTATAATAGTAAACAATGCAAAATATTTACTATCTGGTCCTACAGGAAAAGTGTTCCAACCTCTGCTCTAAAACGGTATTCTCTAAATAACTGGAGAGTGGCCAGAATGCATCTACCACAGGGAGGCCTATGCAAATATAATCTTCCAGTTTATTGTTAAAAGAATAAAGGAGAATATCAGAGGTGAAGATGCTGGTGACAAATAAAGATTCTGAATTTTTTCTTGAGGCGGCATGGTCAAGTGTGTTTGTCAAAGGTCACAATGTGAGGGCTTCATCTCTTTAACCAACACTCATTTCTGCATCACATTGTTGTCCAGCTTTTCTCCTTCTCAGAGGCTTTGGTTAAGTTTTTTTTTTCTGAGTTTCAGAATTTTCATTGCCTCTTTTTAAATAACAGGATTTCACTGAACTAAAATAAAAGAGTGACCCAGGCAAGGAATGTGGAATGTTAAGATGACTGTGGCAATTCAGCAGATGTCTGGACTATAAGAAAGAGCGTCTCATATAAGTCTTTCTTATTAAAATGAAGAATCCCTGACTCATGAGCCAAATTGGTCAACAATTCAATGTGTAGCCAAATGGAAATTCTACAATGCAGTAAAATGCCTAAGTAACATTTGTTTTCAATTTCCATTATCCTTCTTCTCCATTAAGAAGGAAACCCTTTTAGTAAGAATTCTAGTGTCTATGTTTCATAACATATAAAGTAATTTGCAGAAACCCAAAACTTACTATTTAAACATAAAAGTGAAGTAATACTATTCATTCTCAGCACATGACATGGTACACATAAAGTATCAAGATGACATAAGAAACAAATGGTAAAATCAGAATCTATTCTGGAAAAAAAAAGCAAGATATGGCATCACAAGTGATTCCATATCAGTTTTCTGGTAGCCAAAAAGCTAACCAATTAATTAATCCTATTTTTTCGTGGCAAATGGTGTGGGTTGTTTGGCTTTTTTCCTGGATTGTTCCTGTGATGTTTTCCTAGTCGTCACGTTAAACTGAATAACAGATTTTTAGTAATGCCCTATATAGTCCCCAAATCCAACTATATGTATGAGCACAAGAATAGAAAACTATTAGGCAAATGAATAGAGAATAATCCACCATAAAGTAATCTGTAGAGTCAGATAATATTACTTACTAAGTAACTATTGCTTTCTGAATGCTATATTGGTGATGTTAGAAAAAAAAGCACAAAGACTAGCCAGCTTATTTCATTTTAAGCAAATATGTATTACAATTCAGATATTACTATAGATAAAATAGCAAGCTTTATTTTCTCTTCAAAAGGCATTTTTTTCTTGGAGGATTTAATATATTCCTTGCCATTGTTTTTAAAAACGAATAATCCTAGTACATTACTTTTCAACTCAATTCAGTAAGCTTTTATTTTTAACTTTTTAGAATATTTTATGCATCAAGAAAAGTGTACTTTAAAACACTGTCAATATGACTATATTACCCTAGGCAATCTATAGATTCAATGCAATCTCTATCAAAATACCAATGATGTTTTACACAGAATGAGAACAAAATTTTTTTTAATTGTACTAAAACAAAAAATGCCAATTTTCCTTGAGGGAAAAAAAAAGAACAAAGCCAGAGGTATCATACTGATGGCTTCAGAATATATTACAAAGTTTACTAATCAAAATGGTATGGCACTGGCACGCGCGCGCGCGCGCGCGCACACACACACACACACACACAAAACCAGATACACAGATCAGTGGAAGAGAATAGAGAGCCCAGAAATAAACCCATCCATTTATGGCTCAGTTCAGTTCAGCTCAATTCAGTCGCTAAGTCATGTCTGACTATTTGTGACCCCATGGACTGCAGCACACCAGGCCTCCCTATCCATCACCAACTTCTGGAGTTTACTCAAATTCATGTCCATTGAGTCTGTGATGCCATCCAGCCATCTCATCCCCTGTTGTCCCCTTCTCCTCCTGCCTTCAATCTTTCCCAGCATCAGGGTCTTTTCAAATGAGTCAACTCTTTGCATCAGGTGGCCAAAGTATCAGAGTTTCAGCTTCAACATCAGTCCTTCCTGTTGAGGTCCTTTAATGGACCAGAACCTGGTGGTCTAGAGTCGACTGATAAGAAAGTAAAGGAGTGAGAAAGAGGCTGATATTCCTTGGTTTATGCAGAAAGCCAATAAAGCCCCTGCATGGGGCTTGCTCTGTTCATGAAGGCCTCAGGCGCCCTCTCGATGGGGTGAAGGTGCAGAGCACCTTCTCGAGAGGGTCTCAGAAGCCCGGGCAGGAAAGTGCATTCAGAGAGCCTCTGCGCTCCAGGGTATCAGCCTGAAAGAGAGAGAGAGAGGGAGAGAGAGAAAACAAGCAAGACATGGGCACCAAAGCTCTGATGGATCAAAGGTGTTTTATTCAACATTGTGTAGATATTTATACTGTCTTACAAGATAGCTATTTTCAGCAGAGATAAAATCAAAACTTACATGGAAACATGAGGTCATCCATATGAAAGAGAGAGGGTTGTAAATAATCACTTTTACCATATGGTTCATAAAAAGGAATAGGGTACGTATCACCATATAGAAAAACTAACAAAGGAAATGCCTGGATTCCTTAGCCACCAGGAGAGGCTTGCCTCTCCTCTTAATTCCTGAATATTCAGGAATTAATAACAAACAGAAAATTCCTGACAGATCCAAAACAGCACACAGGAAGCCCTCTGTTAAATGCTTCCTGACACTTGCAATGAACATTCAGGACTGATCTCCTTTAGGATGGACTGGTTGGATCTCCTTGCAGTCCACGGGACTCTCAAGAGTCTTCTCCAACACCACAGTTCAAAAGCATCAATTCTTCAGCACTCAGCTTTCTCTGTAGTCGAACTCTCACATCCATACATGACTACTGGAAAAACCATAGCCTTGACTAGATGGACCTTTGTTGGCAAAGTAATGTCGCTGCTTTTTAATATGCTGTCTAGGTTGGTCATAACTTTCTTCCAAGGAGTAAACGTCTTTTTATTTCAAGGCTGAAGTCACCATTTGTAGTGATTCTGAAGCCCAAAAAAATATAGTCTGCCACTGTATCCACTGTTTCTCCATCTATTTGCCATGAAGTGATGGGACTGGATGCCATGATCTTTGTTTTCTTAATGTTGAGCTTTAAGCCAACTTTTTCACTCTCCTCTTTCACTTTCATCAAGAGGCTCTTTAGTCCTTCTTCACTTTTTTCCATAAGGGTGATGCCATCTGCATATCTGAGGTTATTGATATTTCTCCTGGCAATCTTGATTCCAACTTATGCTTCATCCAGACCAGCATCTCTCATGATGTACTCTGCATAAAAGTTAAATAAGCAGGGTGACAATATACAGCATTGATGTACTCCTTTCCCTATTTGGAACCAGTCAGTTGTTCCATGTCCAGTTCTAACTGTTGCTTTCCTGACCTGCATACAGATTTTTCAAGAGACAGGTCAGGTGGTCTGGTATTCCCACCTCTTTCAGAATTTTCCACAGTTTATTGTGATCCACACAGTCAAAGGCTTTGGCATAGTCAATAAAGCAGAAATAG